>NW_023994469.1:67500-305000 GCF_015586225.1 Lucilia sericata
ACATTTCACAATAATTTCGTTTTTTTTCTTTTACTGGAATCTGCGCTTCTTTAACTTAGGGGCATTTGAAATGATTTTTATGATATTGTTGCTGCTGCTGCTGATAGAGAACGAGTATAGCATAAAAAATGCCTTATAACGATACAAATATATAAATCACATAAATTCTTTTTGTGTTTGTTTTTTATTTAACAATTCCATAAATCATATTTTTACAGTTTTACGTGGTTGTTTTTATTTTGATTTGTTTTTTTTTTTTTCTCTCTAAAGCTTTTAAAAATTACAAAAAAAAAAACAATAACAATAAAAGAAAGTAAAATTAATCTGTTTTTCCACACGTTCTTTCTTTTTACTTTCTTTACAGGCAGACCTGAGACAAGCAACTGCAAACCCACCCACAATCATATCCTTGGAACGTGCTTTCTAAAACACCCAAGTGTTGGCAAAAATGTCGCGGTTTTTTGCATTATGAAATTTTCCCTTTAAATGTTAGATTTCAGTATAATTTAAATGAAATCTTAAATTATTTTAAGTTCTAAGGAAGAAAACACCGTAATATTTTTTTTGTTATTTTTTAATTTTTTCTTATTATTTTTTTGTTAACCCAAAAAAAGGCAAAATAATAATATAAAGTCAAATTTATGTTTCTAACATAATTTCACGAAAATTCTAATTAAAATTATACAAATTTAAAAAAAAAGATAAATTTTAATAATGTATTACCACACCTGGTATTATGTGACAATTGGACTGTTTATAAATGGTTTTGGTTTTAAGGGACTACAAGCTGAACAGCATCCAGCCACAGCAGATGAAGGTAAGTTTAGTTATATTTTTTTTAATTAATTCTTTTCATTATTTAATCAAATTGCCATTTAACGTCTATTGACATTTAAATATTTAAGTGCTGAGATAAATAGCAATTAAAAATCGTCAATATTTTTCTGCTTATTTGCGTTAGTATACACTCAAATTAATCCCTTTGTAAATATTAATACTTAGAGTTTTTTTTTTTGCTATTTCAACAGCAACTGCTATTAAATCCCTGCTCAATCATTTTCAATTAAATGTATTTAAAAACATGAACTCAATTCAACCACTTCAATAGCAAACAAACAAAAAAAACATGACAGAAAACGAACAATGCTCATCATTTATTGTGGTTGGCTAAGCTGCTGGGGATAGATATGAGGAACGAAATGGGCAATTGAGTATTGCAAATGAAATACAACTGGCCTATGGAAAAGATTTGCCTTCGGTCAGACTATAGACTAGTCCATGGACCAGAGTATCTAAAAGTCTATGGAATAGAGTATAGACTGATCTATGGACCAAAGTATAGATTGGTCTATGGATTACAGTATAGACTGGTCTATGGGCCAGAGTATAGTCGGGCCAACAGATTATAGAGAGGACTATTGTCATGACTATAGACATATCTATAATCAAGGCTATAGACTGATGCTTATTCAAGACCATATACTGATCTATAGGCAAGACTATAGACTGATCTATAATCAAGACTAGAGACAAGTCTATAGTCATGACTAGAGACAAGTCTGTAGTCAAGACTGTAGACAGTTCTATAGTCAAAACAATAGACAGGTTTATAGTCAAGACCATAGACAGGTCTATAGTTCAGACTATAGATAGGTCTATAGTTCAGACTATAGACAGGTCTATAGTTCAGACTATAGACAGGTCTATAGTTCAGACTATAGACAGGTCTATAGTTCAGACTATAGACAGGTCTACAGTTAATACTATAGACAAGTCTATAGTTAAGACTATAGACAAGTCTATAGTTAAGACTATAGACAAGTCTATAGTTAAGACTATAGACAAGTCCATAGTTAAGACTATAGACAAGTCTATAGTTAAGACGATAGACAGGTCAATAGTTAAGACTACAGACAGGTCTATAGTTAAGACTATAGACAGGTGTATAGTTAAAACTATAAGACTATATAGAGGTCTATAGTTAAGACAATAGACAGGTCTATAGTTAAGACTATAGACAGGTCTATAGTTAACACTATAGACAGGTCTATAGTTAAGACTATAGACAACTCTATAGTTAAGACTATAGACATCTCTATAGTTAAGATGATAGACAAGTCTATAGTTAAGACGATAGTCAGGTCTGTAATTAAGACTATAGACAGGTCTATAGTTAAGACTACAGAGAGGTCTATAGTTAAGACTGTAGACAGGTTTATAGTTAAGACTACAAACAGGCCTATAGTCAAGATTATAGACAGGCCATAGTCAAGACTATGTTCGTATAACCTATAGTTCAGATTATAAGCTGGCTTATAGTCCAATCTTAGATTGGTCTATAGTGTAGACAAGCTAATAGTCCAGGGTATAGACTCACCTTTATTCCCGATTATAGTTTAGACTATAAACAGATTTATAGTTCACAATATCGACTATAGTCCTGACTGTAGTTTAAATACTGGACTATAGATCATTACTTGCCTGTTATCTAGACAGTATACAGACCTATAGCCTTGGGCTTATAGCTCAGACTTTGCTATATTCAAAAATAAGTACATTTTTCATAAGGTACCTTCTTGTGACGTTATATATTGATTAATTTCTTAAAGATTATTATAACAACGTTAATGCCAAAGATCACTTCAATACCCCCTATGAACTTAAAGAAAGTAAAAAGTACCAAGTACTACTTGACTTCAGGGAGTATATTGAACTTTTTATTTTGCGAAATTTTAAATTTATTGTCTTCAACCATAAATAAATAAACTAAAACTTTTTAATACACTAAAGTCCTCGTTTTCTTTAATTCCATTTTCATGAATCTGTGAAATTGTATTACAGCAAATGCTTTCGATATAATAAAACAACAATTCAATATATTATTGTAATGGTCTTTAATACTTGTTACAAATGACAAAAACAACAATTTAAAGGGACAAAATAAAAGCAACAACTTTGGGAAGAATACATTCACTCGTTTTAGCAAATAGCCCTGCAGTTTGGGGTGATAGTCTCATATTTTAAGTTCTAAACAGCTGATTACACTTTTCATTACATAGTGACACTTGAGTGCCAATAGACTCCCTTACAGATTACCTGAAATGTAGTAAATAACCAGTTGAATATTCTCTGCATTACATGGAATGTTTGTGTAAAAAGCGTATCAAAAACTTAGAAAAAGGGAATTTGCAATCTGCTGGGTAGAGTTGAAATAAAATCACAATTTAATAAATAACCAAAAACCATTCAAGTGTTACTCATACATACTCACACACGTTTTCGAATAGATACTTCACAACACATGGATACAATAAAAATTTTGATGTAAAATCAATGCGAACGGCTCTCTCTCTAAATGACAAACTAAATGTTTAAATGAACAATTGAATGAGCGAATGAATGAATGAATGAATCAAATACACATGATGATCATTCATGAAGTATATTTTAAAGTGGTTGAGAATTTCTAAAATGAAATACTTTTAAACACACATACACACACACACTAGTACTTGTAACAAAATAATTGAAAATAATCGATTTTTAATCTGATTTAAAACACTTAATACTAAAGTCATGTTATTTATTGTAAAATACTCCCTGTTTTCATTATTTTAACTTTAACAAATGATATACAAGAGAAAATGACAAAGAAGAGTGTAACTAAAAAGGAATCATTGAATACAAATGACAACTGTCAATAATTTTTTTCACTGCAAGAGAAATAAAAAAATATTACATGTATCTTAAAGATATACTATGTATGAAAAATGCCACCCTTCAATAGCAAAGAAAATGTATATGATGTGTTGTTGTTTATTGGAAAAATATTAAATGTAAATGGCTTAGGTACCCATTAGGAAAAAGTACTTTTTTCCAAACTTCTTTTAAACTTTGGTGAAAAATTATATATGGTCTGGACTACAGACAAATCTATAATCCTGACTATAGAACAGTCTATAGTCTGGATTATAGAACAGTCTAAAGTCTGGATTATAGAACAGTCTATAGTCTGGACTATAGAACAGTCTATAGTCTGAACTATAGAACAGTCTATAGTCTGGACTATAGAACAGTATATAGTATGGACTATAGAACAGTCTGTAGTCTTGACTATAGAAAAGTCTATAGTCTGGACTATAGAACAGTCTGTAGTCTTGACTATAAAACATTCTATAGTCAGGACTAAATCATAGGCAATAGTCTATAGAACAGTCAATAGTCTGGATTATAGAACAGTTTATTGTCTGGACTATATAACAGTCTATAGTGCAGTCCATAGCCTGGACTATAGTCTGAACTATAGAACAGTCTATAGTCTGGATTATAGAACAGTTTATTATCTGGACTATATAACATTCTATAGTCTGTACTATTGAACATTCTATAGAATGGACTATAGAACTGTTTATAAACTGGACTATAGAATTGTTTATAGTCTGGACTATAGAACAGTCTATAGGCTGGACTATATACTAGTCTATAGTCTGGACTATGGAACAGTCTATATTCTGGACTATAGAACAGTCTATATTCTGGACTATAGAACAGTTTATAGTCTGGTCTATAGAACAGCCTTTAGTCTGGACTATAGAACAGTCTGTAGTCCGGACTATAGAACAGTCTTTTGTCTGGACTATAGAAAAGTCTGTAGTCAGGATTATAGCACAGTGTGTAGTCTGGATTATAGATCAGTCTATAGTCTGGACTGTAGAACAGTCTATAGTCTGGACTATAGAATGGTCTATAGTCTGGAATATAGAACAGTCTATAGTCTGGACTATAGAACAGTCTATAGTCTGGACTATAGAACAATCTATGGTCTGGACTATAGAACAGTCTATAGTCTATGGATTATAGAACGGTCTATAGTCTGGACTATAGAACAGTCTATAGTCTAGTCCATAGAACAGTCTATAGTCTGGACTATAGAACAGTCTATAGTCTGGACTATAGAACAGTCTATAGTCTGGACTATAGAACAGTCTATAGTCTGGACTATAGAACGGTCTATAGTCTGGACTATAGAACAGTCTATAGTCTGGACTATAGAACGCTCTATAGTCTGGACTATAGAACGGTCTATAGTCTGGACTATAGAACGGTCTATAGTCTGGACTATAGAACGGTCTATAGTCTGGACTATAGAACGGTCTATAGTCTGGACTATAGAACGGTCTATAGTCTGGACTATAGAACGGTCTATAGTCTGGACTATAGAACGGCCTATAGTCTGGACTATAGAACAGTCTATAGTCTGGACTATAGAACGGTCTATAGTCTGGACTATAGAACGGTCTATAGTCTGGACTATAGAACAGTCTATAGTCTGGACTATAGAACAGTCTATGGTCTGGACTGTAGAATAGTCTATAGTCTGGACTATAGAACAGTCTGTAATCTTGACTATAGAACAGTCTATAGTCTGGACTATAGAACAGTCTATAGTCTGGACTATAGAACAGTCTATAGTCTGGACTATAGATCAGTCTATAATCGGAACTATAGAACAGTTTATAGTCTGGACTATAGATCAGTCTATAGTCTAGTCCATAGAACAGTCTATAGTCTGTACTATGGTTCTGTCTATAGTCTGGACTATAGAACAGTCTATAGTCTGGACTATAGAACAGTCTATAGTCTGGACTATAGAACAGTCTATAGTCTGGACTGTAGAACAGTCTATAGTCTGGACTATAGAACAGTCTATAGACTGGACTATAGAACATTCTGTAGTCTGGACTATAGAACAGTCTATAGTCTGGACTATAGAACGGTCTATAGTCTGCACTAAAGACTGGACCTATAGTCGAGACTATAGACCTTCCTGTAGTCTGGACCATTGCCCAGTCAGTTGTCTGAACTATAGATCAGTCGATAGTCTGGACTGTATACCAGTCTGGGAACTTAATCTTCCTTTTTCGAATGTTGTTGTATTATGGACTTGTTTAGTTCTTTTCTACTGGGTCCATTCTTCACGTTTGAATATAAAACACATGACTTTACTTTAGAGGATGCTAAAATGTGACACTGGCAGTCATGTGTGTTACATAAAAGCGACATAATGACATTATGATTAACAACCAACCACTAAACAAATTCAAACACCCAGAAAGTAACGAGAGATATAGACAGACATACACTAGGGGAAATAAAAATATTTTATAACAAAAGAAAAAAAATACATTACCAATAACTGACATTAAATATAATTTTTTAATACTTTAAATAACAAAAAAAGGTTTTCGATTTAAATTTAAGGCCACACAAAAGTTGAAGAAGTAATACAAACAAATGCACAAAAATTACGCCTCATAAAAAGTGAATTTTTTTTCAAAACTCGGTGCGAAACCATTTTTATTAAAATCAAATTACATATTGAATAATTTTAGTTTTTTATGGTCGTTATATGTTGACAGAGTGAAAGAGTACGACGAGTATAACAAATGTAAATTGACATTAACATATGGGATGAACCATTTTAACGGCTGTTATGTTTAAGCTTTAAAAGTAATAAGTTTTGGCCGTATTACTAGGCCTAGGTGTAATAATATTAACAGCGTTAGTACACGAGTCATTTCAGGTCCATTTATTTATTTTGTTTGATGAAGTGAAGCTGAACGATTTCATACTCTTACTCGTAACCAAATACATTAAGTGCCATTGAAATAATTTTGTTTTCAATATTCTACTACATTATACATATTTTTTCAATACACTAGCAATTCTACTACTACCACTACTACAACTTCTACTTTTGTTGAGGTTTTTCCCCATTATTCTCGGTTGTCGGCTGCTATACTCTATAGAAAATAAAAACATTTGTTACGATTTCTATTTGAATTGTTTGTTATTTTGTTCCGTTTAACAGCTGTGCAATATCCGAATTTCCGTAAAATTTAAAAAAGGGAGTTACCATAATACTACTACCTTTTTTTCAATTTTCTTCTTTTACCCCTCACTTTAACTTTGTAAAAATACTCTCTATATATTATTGAAATTTTTCATTTGTTATAATTTGAGGTTTTTCATTCATTGCTTTCAATTCATTGACGATTGAATTGCTATTGTTGTTGCTGCTGCTGCTGCTGTTGTTGTTTATTGTTACGCCAAAGTGTTAATGGTTCTATTTATTTTTCATCATTGAAGGTTGACTGTTCTATTTATTTAATACTGGCTGTTGTAATTTGTATTATTTTTCTGTTTTTCTGTATTACCGCGTTATATTAGAGCAGAAAATTTATTGTAATAAATAAAAATTGCGTAAATTTTCAATATGATGTTACAATTATTTATTTAAACTCAATTTCAATTACGAAATTTGTAAATGAAAATAATATTGGTGATAAATAGTAGCGCCAACAATATATTTGTATATTTGAAAGAATATGTTTAAATTTGTTGTGGCAATTGTTAAAATAAATACAGATATTTGTAATGTATGTTTAAGTAATTAATACAAATTTTTGTAAAGAAGCTGTATTATGTCAAGTTAAGATCTGATGACAAAAACGTTGATCGTTAATAATCTTTAAGCAATATTATCGGTTGTTCTCATCTTTACATAATTTCAATTCATTCGCACTTCCGGTTGTCGATTATTCACTAAAACTGAACTGCAACTGAACTACAACTGAAATACAACTAAACTACAACTAAACTACAACTGAACTACAACTGAAATACAACTGAACTACAACTGAAATACACTGAACTAAAACTGAACTAGAACTGAATTAGAACCGAACTAGAACTGAACTAGAACTGAACTGGATCTGAACTAGAACTGAACTAGAACTGAACTAGAACTGAACTAGAACTGAACTAGAAACTGAACTAGAACTGAACTAGAACTGAACTAGAACTGAACTAGAACTGAACTTGAACTGAACTAGAACTGAACTAGAACTGAACTAGAACTGAACTAGAACTGAACTAGAACTGAACTAGAACTGAACTAGAACTGAACTAGAACTGAACTAGAACTGAAACTAGAACTGAACTAGAACTGAACTAGAACTGAACTAGAACTGAACTAGAACTGAACTAGAACTGAACTAGAACTAGAACTGAACTAGAACTGAACTAGAACTGAACTAGAACTGAACTAGAACTGAACTAGAACTGAACTAGAACTGAACTAGAACTGAACTAGAACTGAACTGAACTAGAACTGAACTAGAACTGAACTAGAACTGAACTAGAACTGAACTAGAACTGAACTAGAACTGAACTAGAACTGAACTAGAACTGAACTAGAACTGAACTAGAACTGAACTAGAACTGAACTAGAACTGAACTAGAACTGAACTAGAACTGAACTAGAACTGAACTAGAACTGAACTAGAACTGAACTAGAACTGAACTAGAACTGAACTAGAACTGAACTAGAACTGAACTAGAACTGAACTAGAACTGAACTAGAACTGAACTAGAACTGAACTAGAACTGAACTAGAACTGAACTAGAACTGAACTAGAACTGAACTAGAACTGAACTAGAACTGAACTAGAACTGAACTAGAACTGAACTAGAACTGAACTAGAACTGAACTAGAACTGAACTAGAACTGAACTAGAACTGAACTAGAACTGAACTAGAACTGAACTAGAACTGAACTAGAACTGAACTAGAACTGAACTAGAACTGAACTAGAACTGAACTAGAACTGAACTAGAACTGAACTAGACTAGAACTGAACTAGAACTGAACTAGAACTAGAACTGAACTAGAACTGAACTAGAACTGAACTTGAACTAGAACTGAACTAGAACTAGAACTAGAACTTGAACTAGAACTGAACTAGAACTGAACTAGAACTGAACTAGAACTGAACTAGAACTGAACTAGAACTGAACTAGAACTGAACTAGAACTGAACTAGAACTGAACTAGAACTGAACTAGAACTGAACTAGAAACTGAACTAGAACTGAACTAGAACTGAACTAGAACTGAACTAGAACTGAACTAGAATACTAGAACTGAACTAGAACTGAACTAGAACTGAACTAGAACTGAACTAGAACTGAACTAGAACTGAACTAGAACTGAACTAGAACTGAACTAGAACTGAACTAGAACTGAACTAGAACTGAACTAGAACTGAACTAGAACTGAACTAGAACGAACTGAACTGAACTAGAACTGAACTAGAACTGAACTAGAACTGAACTAGAACTGAACTAGAACTGAACTAGAACTGAACTAGAACTGAACTAGAACTGAACTAGAACTGAACTAGAACTGAACTAGAACTGAACTAGAACTGAACTAGAACTGAACTAGAACTGAACTAGAACTGAACTAGAACTGAACTAGAACTGAACTAGAACTGAACTAGAACTGAACTAGAACTGAACTAGAACTGAACTGGATCTATGGTGCTTTTTAAAGATAGAAGGACATGCAAACTCGATGGTTTGTGCACAAATTTGTTTAATATTTTATTCCCAACTAAATTTATTTCTTTATTTTACAATTTTTCCCATTAATGTATTTTCAAAAATTAACCTTTCCCAGAAATTAGCAATTATTTTTGTTACCCCATAATATTTGATTTTCAATTATTATTTGTATTAAATAAATATTATACAAATAAACTGTAAAATTAACTGTATTATATTACTCTGACGGCACAAATAGAAACCATAAATTTTGTATAATTTCATGCAAAATTTGAATTTTATATGGAAACAATTTAAAAAAAATTTTTTTGGGAAAAAAAAAGCTCAACATTTATAATGGCAATAATTGCTATTGCAAAAGTGGCATGTTGTGGCAAATGTTTTTATTTTTATTTCTTTTTTTTTCTGAATAATTTGTATTGTTTGTACGTTTTTATGGTAAAATGATGTGGTACCTACCATTACTACTACTGCTCGTGTGCATATAATTTTTAAACAATATACTTAAAAATATTATAGATATTATAAAAAAATATATTTGAAATGTGTAACATATCAATGGAAAATTTCATGAAATACATAAATGAATGTTTTATGGTGGTAGCTATCAATTAAAGGGACCAGTTACATCATTAGTTCCCAGTAGGTTCTCTATTCTCTAGGGTTTGGTTTACATGTTGAGATGAAGTTTTAAGTTGTAAAATCACCATTTAACTTCAACTATATATTGTGCAGAACCCTGTATTTTGAAAAAATTCTAAAATACCAAAAAAATGTTCCATCAGATATTCGGTATATTAATAAAAATGTTTGCAAATTCCTCGAAAATAACACAGTTGCATTTGAAGTGGTGCTAATGTTTGAAGTCATAAAAAATAATGAAAATAGGTTATGTCTATTAAACATATGTTCGAACATAAATACCTACTTTAATATATGTAAACACAAGTACATACTCATTGTTATATGTATGTACATATGTACGTTATAAGTATATAAATATGTTATAAAAAAATTCTGTTTTATAATATAAAATTTTATGGAAATATTTTCTGTGTTATTTTTTTTAACAATTCAAAATAAGTTTCATGTTAAAATGCCACATAAAAATCGTTACAGAATTTATCGATAATTTAAAATTAATAATTAATGGCGCCATTAAAGTACTCAATGTGAATATTTAATTTAATTTGTTAAACTTTTTTCTCGTATATTTTTGAAATGTTAAACAAATGTTTGAAAAGTCTTATTAAGAAGATTAAAAGTTTTTTTCTTAACTACGTGCTTTTGGAAATATTTAAATAACAGTTTGTGTTTAACAAAATTAAATTAATACTCATTTCCACTAAAAATGTTATAATTTTATTTTCAAAAATTATGTATTTTTATCAATAATAACCAAAAAACTGGAGTTTCACAGGAAAAGAAACACAGCTGCATACCAAAAATTAAAGAAAAATGTCTTTAAAATATTTTAATATTTGAATAATAAATAGAATTTTAATATATTTTTATAAAATTAACCTAATTTTGAACTCCATTATTGTAATAACTTTGTTTACTTTTGGTTGCCCAGGCACGTTTCGGTAACAAGAAAATATTGAAATATTTAAAGCCAAAATATTCTACCTGTCGGAAATTCAAGAAATTTGGGTCTTTTAAAATACACAAAACTTGTCAGTCGATATTTAATAATTCTTTAAAAAACAACAGCCAAATATTGCTCTAAGACCAGAACATTCATGAGATTTTTGCATCATCACAGCATGATCATACAAGACCAAACATTAACGACAAATGAAACCAAATAAATAGAAGTTGTATAATGTATCCAAGTAGTCACTACTTCGTATCAATATCATTTCTTGACGACTGTTGATATATACTCAATAAGAAAAGTACTCATAAGTATTTATATTCAAGACGGACGGACAGACAGACAAACGGACAGACAGACATACATGAGATTTTCGCTTCATCACAGACGATCATACAAAACCAAACATTAACGACAAATAGTTGATTTCCTATAACCAAATAGAAGTTTACATTTGTATAATGTATCCAAGTTGTCATTATTTCGCATCAACATTATTTCTTGATGACTGATGATGATGACTCAATAAGAAAACAACTCATAAGTATTAATATTCAAGACGGACAGTCGGATAGACAGACGGACAGACAGACAGACAGACGGACAAAAGGACGGATGGACAGAAGGACGGACGGACAGAAGAACGGACATAGCTAAATCGATACAGAAAATGATTCTAAACCGATTGGTATACTTTAAAGTGGGTATAAAACCAATATCATTGTGCGTTACAAACATCAGCACAAACCCAATATAACATCCCACTAAAGTGGTGTAGGGTTTAAAAATGAGTGCATAATTGGGGACTATAAAGATCCCTCTAGTAGGTATTAAAGATGTGATATGTTTTCTCTCGAACAGGGTCATCTATTACGATAGAATCTTGATTGCTAAGACCTCGTCTGGTCTAAAATTGCACGATAAGATCTTTGTCAATTTTCACTGAAAACTTTGTGACTATCAGGATCATTCCGCAAAAAAGTATTAGCTTCAGGATGAAAAAATGTTTGCTGGGCTGGGAACTCTCCTTTTCTCACTCTCCTTTTCTACGCGTTTTACCAAAAATAACATATATGCATACATTGCTTCGAATTTTCATCTCTTTGTCGTATACGTCTAAGTCACTACTGAACGACAGTTGGAAGATTATACACATTTAGGAAAACATGTGCATATCTTCAAAAACTTGCTTCCACACATCTTATAGAGAATACTTTAACGAGAATCTGTTCTTCCTGATAGAAGATCAGATTAATGAAACTTTGGGAATAAAATGCGCTACCAATTTTAACGTCTTATCGCTTGGGTTACTTCCGCGATAAAAACTGCTTGCTGGGCTAGTAGCGCTCAACTTCACAGAATGATAGTTGGTATAGACTACGCGTTTTACTAAAAGCAACATAAATATATTGCTTCGAATTTTCAGCATCTTGTCGTATACGTCTAAGTCACTACTGCACGACAGTTGGAAGATTATACACATTTAAGAAAACATGGGCATATCTTCAAAAACTTGCTTCTTATAGAGAAAACTTTTACGAAAATCTGTTCTTCCAGACAGAAGATCAGAATGATGAAACTTTGGGAATAAAATGCGCAACCAATTTGAACGTCTTATTGCATGGGTTACTTCCGCGATAAAAATTGCTTGCTGGGCTAGTAGCGCTCAATTTCACAGAATGATAGTTGGTATAGACTACGCGTTTTACTAAAAGCAACATAAATGTATTCTTTCGAATTTTCATCATTTTGTCGTCTACGTCTAAGTCACTACTGCATGACAGTTGGAAGATTAAGAAAACATGGGCATATCTTCAAAAATTTGCTTTTTATAGAGAATCTTTTACGAAAATCTGTTCTTCCAGACAGAAGATCAGAATGATGAAACTTTGGGAATAAAATGCGCAACCAATTTGAACGTCCTATCGCATGGGTGACTTTTTCGATTAAAAAAATGTTTGCTGGGCTGATAACTGGCTAATTTTATCAGAATGATAGTTGATATAGACTATGCGTTTTACTAAAAACAACATACATACATTGCTTCGAATTTTCATCATCTTATCGCGTACGTCTAAGTCACTTCTGGGCGATAGTTGGAAGATTGTTTACATTTAAAAAACTTGTGAGTTTATTCAAAAACTCGCTTCCACACATATTATAAAAGACGTTTATATGAGGATCTTTTTCCCCAAACAGAAGACCAGAATAATGAAATTTCGACAATGAAATGCCCGACAACTGCTAAACATTTGGTGACTTTTTAGACCACTTTAGAATCTAACAGATGTAAGGGTACAGCTGTTTAGTATAGAAATGAAAAAAGTTTTCATTGCCGAAAAATGTTTTTCTTAACTGATTTAACCCTTTGAAAAACACAACCCTTTCTCTTCACAACTAATATGTTAATAACTTCTATTCTAATCTTAATCCCTAAAAGTAAACCAAATTTATATGATGTAACAAATAGTTTCTCTAAAGTAAAACACATTTGTTTATTAAATCATTAATTTTTTTCTTAAATTTTAAAACAAAACAACTCCTGCTACCTCTGCTCACCCTCCAATAAAGCATTTTGTTTAATCTATTTTGACACTTTTGGGCCACATATAAAGATAAACAAGTATTTAATCTGAACATTTTACTGCTGCTATTCTATTAACAAACTACTTTGCTAGCGAAATTAATTTCCAGTCATTTTATTCCTAAGATAAATCACAACGTAATTTTCGTTTTAATTTCTAATAGTGTTTCTTCCATTTAAATGACACAAGATTGATTTCCGGCAGTGAATTTGTCTTCTAATGCAAGTAATTAATTATATTGGCCAGCTATAGCTTACCAGGAAAGTAGAATTGTTGTTGTTTGTGCTAAAGATTAACAATTAATTACGACAGCTGATGATCTAAATGTTGACAAAAAGAGGAGAAAGAGGGTGTGCAAACAGTAAGCAATAGAGTTTTTGTTGGAAGATTTCATTGTTGTTCTGTTAGTTTTGCTTTGGTTTTTTTTTAGATTTTTTTCAGGTTATTAATGAATGATATTCCAAATAAACATGTCATGTTTTATTTTCCATTTTTTTGTTATTGTTAAACAAAATATTGTTTATTTAAGATTGACACACGACAACATGAAAATAACATCAGCTACAAGTTACAAAAAAAGAGAAAAGTTTTGATATTTAAATACCTTAAGATAAATTAGTTGCAACACAAGTACATGTTTTAAAGCAGTGATGGGCTCTAAAGCAAACATCACTTACACATATACACACACAAAGCAGATAATAAACCTCATAAAGAATTTTGTTTTCAAACATAAATTTGATTTTTAACCAAAAAATTATTTTTAATAGTTTTTGCTGTTTATTTTGTTTAAACATTTTAAATATGATTCTAATCCCTTCAAGAGCTGTAAGAAAAACTACATATGCATATGTTGTTTGTTAATAAAAAAAACAAAAACATGATATATGTATATATATTTTTTAATATTTCCAATAAATTTCTATTTTTTCATAAAATATGACATTTATTATCTGTAGGTGTAAATATAAATTATATTTTATGTTTTTATGTACATATTTAGTTTATGAGGCCATTATCTAGTGACAGTTTTCCTAACAAAAAAAAAATAAATAAAATAAAATATAAAATAATTGTGTGAAAAAAAGAAAATTTATTTGTCACAAAAAAGTTGTCACATTATTGGGAAATATTGCTATAGAATAGTCTCACAAGGGGGTAATTTTCTAAAATTTGTTTTTAATGAACTAGTCCTGTGGTTAGTGAAAAAGGGACTATGTTCACGAAATGTGGTTATTACGAAAAATTTTCTCCCCCTTAATTATCAGAAAGGGCTAAGTCTCCATTATATAAACTTTAGCAAATCAGTCATAATCTATTAAATATCGCTGGTGTGTCAAAATGTCCAGCGACATAATGTCATGGATGTTGTAACACATTAAATTAAGTCGTTGGACGTTATAACAATTTCAAAAGTGTCACAATGTCTATGAGCAAAATGAGATAGAGGCCATGGATTTCAAAGATGTTTAATTTACCGAAGCCTCTATTTGAAATACCCTTGAGATTTAAAGCCCGGCCGAAGGCCTTCTATCCAGGACACTTATGTTAAGGAATCCAAAACGCAACTTAACAAAACAAACTTTGGAGCAATTCATTTGGGAATAAGATTATCCCTTTCCTAAGTCCTAAATACAATTCTGTCTTAAAAGTGCCACAATGTCTCTGGACATAATGACACTTTAAAAATTGTAATAACGTCCATGGACATTATTAGACTTTTTGACATCCAGGACGTGGCAGTTAGTTAGTTAGTTAGTTAGTTAGTTAGTTAGTTAGTTAGTTAGTTAGTTAGTTAGTTAGTTAGTTAGTAGTTAGTTAGTTAGTTAGTTAGTAGTTAGTTAGTTAGTTAGTTAGTTAGTTAGTTAGTAGTTAGTTAGTTAGTTAGTTAGTTAGTTAGTTAGTTAGTTAGTTAGTTAGTTAGTTAGTTAGTTAGTTAGTAGTTAGTTAGTTAGTTAGTTAGTAGTTAGTTAGTTAGTTAGTTAGTTAGTTAGTTAGTTAGTTAGTTAGTTAGTTAGTTAGTTAGTTAGTTAGTTAGTTAGTTAGTTTTAGTTAGTTAGTAGTAGTAGTTAGTTAGTTCGTTAGTAGTTAGTTTAGTAGGTAGTTAGTTAGTTAGTTAGTAGTAGTTAGTTAGTTAGTTAGTTAGTTAGTTAGTTAGTAGTAGTAGTTAGTTAGTTAGTAGTTAGTAGTTTTTAGTTAGTAGTAGTTAGTTAGTTAGTAGTTAGTTAGTAGTTAGTTAGTTAGTTAGGTAGTTAGTTTAGTTAGTAGTTAGTTAGTAGTTAGTTAGTTAGTTAGTTAGTTAGTTAGTTAGTTAGTTAGTTAGTTAGTTAGTCGTTAGTTAGTTAGTTAGTTAGTAGTTAGTTAGTAGTAGTAGTTAGTTAGTTAGTTAGTAGTTAGTTAGTTAGTTAGTAGTTAGTTAGTTAGTTAGTAGTTAGTTAGTAGTTAGTTAGTTAGTAGTTAGTTGTAGTTAGTTAGTTAGTTAGTTAGTTAGTTAGTTAGTTAGTAGTTAGTTAGTTAGTTAGTTAGTTAGTTAGTTAGTTAGTTAGTTAGTTAGTTAGTAGTTAGTTAGTTAGTTAGTTAGTAGTTAGTTAGTTAGTTAGTTAGTAGTTGTTAGTTAGTAGTTAGTTAGTTAGTTAGGTTAGTTAGTTAGTTAGTTAGTTAGTTAGTAGTAGTTAGTTAGTTAGTTAGTTCGTTAGTAGTTAGTTAGTTAGTTAGTTAGTTAGTAGTTAGTTAGTTAGTTAGTTAGTTAGTAGTTAGTTAGTTAGTTAGTAGTTAGTTAGTTAGTTAGTTAGTTAGTTAGTAGTTAGTTAGTTAGTTAGTTAGTTAGAGTTAGTTGTAGTTAGTTAGTTAGTTAGTTAGTTGTAGTATAGTAGTTAGTTAGTTAGTAGTTAGTTAGTTAGTTAGTTAGTAGTTAGTTAGTTAGTTAGTTAGTTAGTTAGTTAGTTAGTTAGTTAGTAGTAGTTAGTTAGTTAGTAGTTACTTAGTTAGTTAGTTAGTTATAGTTAGTTAGTTATTTAGTTAGTTAGTTATTTAGTTAGTTAGTACCTCTGGTGAGAAGCCACGACCTCTGACAGTGTGCAGCTATAACCTATTGGCGGTTAAGGACAAGTTGATACCATGTTGTTGCTGGGTAAATATTATCCCTTAGATTTAAGACATTACTTCTAAACTTTAACATTCTTTTAAAGTTTCTTCTCTTTGACCTTTTCATTATGTTTCCACCTTCTTCGATTTTTAAAGTACCCATTATATACAAATATTTATAAAATTACCTTGTAAATAAAAAGTGCTCCCACCGAACAACGTAATTGTGATAAAAACAAAAAACTTCTCTCAAATACCTACATTAAATTCGACCAACAAAATAGCACTTCTTTTAAAGACTTTTGACCTTTATGGTTGATAGAGAAAGAAAAAAGTTATAGATATAAAAAAATATGTATAATCATAAAATATGTTACTTAATGTAGGTACACATGTCTAAAAGTACAAGTTGTAAAATAAAATTTCAACTTTAACTTAATAAAAATGAACTTAAATGCCCACAACAAAAAAGTAAAAATACTACAAGTACTACTCGAAGGACTTTTTGGTGTGTGTGTGGGAGGGAGCTACTTTTTAAATTTAAGAAGTATTTTGTTTATCAGAAGCTAGGAGACAGTCATATAAAGCGGATTGTGCTATACACATGAGAAATTATTGATAAAATACTTCTTCCATGTAAGGCAACCGTACGTAGAAGTCATTAGAAACTATGTTATTCAACAACGGAAAACCTTTACCTCTATTGTCCCTCTACTATTCTATAGCGTTTTCAATATCCATTTATTCCTCGCCCAAATCTTTATACAAATAACAATAATCTTTATATTCAACCTGCTCTCTTTTATACATACATACTGGACTCAATGGTTATGTGTTGTGTACTTTATGTTTAACTTCGAGTTAACCAAATAAAAAAAGCTTTTACAAAGAAATCACACAAGTCAAGGCTGTTTATAGGAAGAATAAAAAAATCAAATAAAATTTACTACACAAATAAAAGAATGCTTGAGAAATTTCCCAAAAAATAAAAAAAAACTGCAAAGGAAAATGCTAATAAATTTGAAAATTCCAAGTGAAAATGTTTAACATGTTGGAAACGAAAGTTGTGTTAAATTTGAAATAGAGTCAATATCTAATGAGCTGAAGCAATGAGAACTTTAATCAAACTTTTTGATCAGCCTCCTCTTTCCTTTATATTTCTTCATATTTCGTCTCAAATCTAGAACCGCTGCAGCGACCATAGGATGGATTAGAGACGACTCACTACCATGTACCAAAATCTGGGAAAAACTATATGAAAATAACAGTTTATTCTGGTTTCATTTCAAATTATTGAAAATTCTTAGCCAAAATGTTTGCTGGGTTGTTGCTTTTCTATATACTTCATGTTAACAAAGACTTTAACTGACCACATAGACATGAATAGAAACCAAAGCTACAATGAAAAAGTGTTTGTAAAAGTAAAAGTATATATTTTTTTAGTTATTTTTTTTTTTTAACATAATTTCAACAATTTTGGTTTTTGTGTAATTCATTTCTAGTTTACTAGTAGTGTTTTGTGTAAGTGCGCTGTTAAAACTTTAGCTTACAAATAAAGTTAGTAAAATATACATAAACAAAAAGGCAAATAAACCAAAACAACAAAAACTAACAAGCAGAAAACAAAGATAATGAATAAACCGGCAGTTCATGGGGAGGGTCCTGAGCCTTTTCACACACACACTACAATTACAAATAGACTAATGATTCCACAAAGATTACCACTAGTGGGTTCAATAACTACAACAACCAGAGGTTTCTACTCTCTTGATTACTTAGGAATACAAGCGTTCTCTCTGCATTAGACACTCAAGTAAAGATGGGCTTACTGTTCACCTTGCAAAGTGTCAAATGTTCTTAAATTATACATTTGTACTCTAATCAATCAGTTAGATATATAGGAAATACTACTCTCTCTGAAAGACTTACTTGACCACCTTTTAAAACTGCTAGGAAATGTCAGGAATACTTGTGTAATTTGTAAAACAAGAACGAAAGCCTGAGTGTTTGTCCTTACACACATGAGTTGAAAACACAAATTGATTTGAGTTGGGTTTTTTCTATATTCGTATGTATAATTTTTGGTTATTCTGCATCCTTCTTGGTTTTCATCTTGTATGTTTTGAAATAAAGTCGACTCGTTGATTTTATTTTATTTATTATGGTGGTTGGTTGTAAGAGGTTGGATTTGAGAGGCAGTAGCAAAAGTTATTTAGACCATCAAATCCTTATTTTATACTATCAGTATATAAAACTGATATGGGAATCGCAAGTTACAGTTACATGGTGAACAAGTATATCTCTGGTATTATAGGATGAAAATATTTAAACCTCGTGAGTAAAGATAAACTTGGCTAATTTTCAATGATGGCAAGAATAATGAGAGAGCTCTTAAAAAAACTTTCCGTAATTTAAGCAAATTCTAACTTCAAATCTAATCCACATAAATCCTTATCAAATATGGTATTAATTCACTGGATTGGATGTAAAATGGTCGGAATCCAAGCAAAAGTAATGAGTTTTATCAATTAGTCAAGCTAAGTGAATATGCACAAGTATGACGCTAGTTATATAGCAGGAAACTGTTAGAACCTCGTCTTGGAGAGAAGAAAGAGAAAGAGAAAGTCGGCTATTAATCGTTAACGAAGTTCGAATGAATATATAGTGATGATAAAAGCATGTAAAGTTCTGGAGTTCTAACTATTGTCCAATCGTGAATCGCTAAAAGAGCAGGAAAACTTTAGAACATAATCTAAGTGTTGGAGAAAGGTAAGAGAATTAATCGCTAACGAAGTCAAAAAGGGCCGAAATGCAAGCAACATTTCTTGAAACCAGGCTTAGGAAAGGTCAAAATAAATTCCGAAATTTTTACTAATACAAATGAGAACAAAGTGTGGAATTCTTAGAATAAGCATTGAGAACTACGAAAACGAAAGGAAAAATGGAAATGGGAGTTTTGAATATCGGCTTAACTAGGATGAGGATGTGAAATTAACTGAATATACGAAAAGGACGAAACTCTCTTACATAGATAGTTAGTAAGTTAGTCAGTTAGTTAGTTAGTTAGTTAGTTTGTTAGTTAGTTAGTTAGTTAGTTAGTTAGTTAGTGTTAGTTAGTTAGTTTAGTTAGTTAGTAGTTAGTTAGTTAGTTAGTTGTTAGTTAGTTAGTAGTTAGTTAGGTAGTTAGTTAGTTAGTTAGTTAGTTAGTTAGTTAGTTAGTTAGTAGTTAGTAGTTAGTTAGTTAGTAGTTAGTTAGTTAGTTAGTTAGTTAGTTAGTTAGTAGTTAGTTAGTTAGTTAGTAGTTAGTTAGTAGTAGTTAGTTAGTTAGTTAGTTAGTTAGTAGTTAGTTAGTTAGTAGTAGTTAGTAGTTAGTTAGTTAGTAGTTAGTTAGTTAGTTAGTTAGTTAGTTAGTTAGTTAGTTAGTTAGTTAGTTAGTTAGTTAGTTAGTTAGTTAGTTAGTTAGTTAGTTAGTTAGTTAGTTAGTTAGTTAGTTAGTTAGTTTAGTTAGTTAGTTTAGTTAGTTCGTTAGTTAGTTAGTTAGTTAGTAGTTAGTTAGTTAGTAGTTAGTTAGTTAGTTATGTTAGTTAGTAGTTAGTTCAGTTAGTTAGTTAGTTAGTTAGTTAGTTATGTTAAGTTAGTTAGTTAGTTAGTTAGTTAGTAGTTAGTTAGTTAGTTAGTAGTTAGTTAGTTAGTTAGTTAGTTAGTTAGTAGTTAGTTAGTTAGTTAGTTAGTAGTTAGTTAGTTAGTAGTTAGTTAGTTAGTTAGTTAGTTAGTTAGTTAGTTAGTTAGTTAGTTAGTTAGTTAGGTAGTTAGTAGTTAGTTAGTTAGTTAGTTAGTTAGTAGTTAGTTAGTTAGTTAGGTAGTTAGTAGTTAGTTAGTAGTTAGTTAGTTAGTAGTAGTTAGTTAGTTAGTTAGTTAGTTAGTTAGTTAGTGTAGTTAGTTAGTTAGTAACAAACCCCCCCCAAAACTTTTTAGTTAGTTAGTTAGTTAGTTAGTAGTAGTTAGTTAGTTAGTTAGTTAGTTAGTTAGTAGTTAGTTAGTTAGTTAGTTAGTTAGTTAGTTAGTTAGTTAGTTAGTTAGTTAGTAGTTAGTTAGTTAGTTAGTAGTTAGTTAGTTAGTAGTTAGTTAGTTAGTTAGTTAGTAGTTAGTTAGTTAGTTAGTTAGTTAGTAGTTAGTAGTTAGTAGTTAGTAGTTAGTTAGTTAGTTAGTTAGTAGTTAGTTAGTTAGTTAGTTAGTTAGTTAGTTAGTTAGTTAGTTAGTTAGTTAGTTAGTAGTTAGTTAGTTAGTTAGTAGTTAGTTAGTAGTAGTTAGTAGTTAGTTAGTAGTTAGTTAGTTAGTTAGTTAGTAGTTAGTAGTTAGTTAGTTAGTTAGTTAGTTAGTTAGTTAGTTAGTTAGTTAGTTAGTAGTAGTTAGTTAGTTAGTAGTTAGTTAGTTAGTTAGTAGTAGTTAGTTAGTTAGTTAGTTAGTAGTTAGTTAGTTAGTTAGTTAGTTAGTTAGTTAGTTAGTTAGTAGTTAGTTAGTTAGTTAGTTAGTTAGTTAGTTAGTTAGTTCTTCTAAAGTCCTTTCAGTTTGTCTGCCTTTATTCCGATAGTTGTTTTGTTTTATTTGATTTAAGGAAATGTTTTTTATGAATCCTTCCTATTAACCTTGTTTTCTTGGGATTTTTTTTCTCCATTCCTTTTATTTGCTTTTTATTTCCATTTCGTTAGTATTTGTTTATTTGATTTCTGTTTTACGAGTACAACATACATTTACCCCAAAAAAAAAAGCAAAGAAAGAAATTTGAACAAATTTTTCGGCTAAAAATCTTCAGAAAAAGAAAATCTGCAAATAAACCCCAAGAAGGGTATTGTGGTTGAGTGACTTCTTAAGTAGTTTTGTTGATTTTTGTTTTTAACATTCAGCTCGTAAAATATTCGAGAAAAAAAAGCAAAAAAGACTAGAATTTCTACTCTTATGCTCGTGTAGCTGATTTGTTGCTTTCTGTTGGTACAATTTGTTTGGTGTTTAGTTTTTCATTTGAATGCTTAATATGTATACAAACACAGGCAACAGCTGTAGTTGTTTGCTTGTGTTTCTGTATATGTGTGTGGGTTTGTTAAAGGAAACGGAAATGCCAGTAGGTTACCAAAACAAACAAAAATGCTGTATAACAACTATTAAAGTTAATTTTTTCTTTGGTACACTCTACTCTACTTGTTAATTTTGTTTATGTCGGTATAAGTGTGTTAAGTTGTATTTGTTGAAATTAGTAATTCGGTTGTCGTTGTTATTGCTTTTGTTGTCAAAAAGAAACTATGTTTAATATGGTGTTGTTGTTGTTATAATCAAGTGTATAAATGAGTGAGTGACATGTTATTGGTTTAACTGTAGGCAAAATGTTGAAAACTTTAATATACTTTTAGGCGTTAAGAAACTTCAAATTAATTGTTAATGAGTTTGAAATTACTTACTTGTGTTATTATTTCTAACAACTTTGTTTTATACATATTTACCAAAGCAAACTTCTGCAGAAACTGAAATTTCCTTAAATTTCTTTAACTATTTTCTGGCCTTAACTCACGTAGTTTTCTACCGGGATCGTGTTTTCATTGCAAATTTTTTCTTTAGACCTATTTTCCAAAAAAAACCTACTGTTTTTTCTTGTTTTTCACATTTTCATTTATTACAATATTTGTATTGTTATGGATATTTTTTTAGCATTTTCTTCTTTTTTTTTTTAAGAATTTTTCTTTATTTAGCAAACATTTTCATTGTTCGACGTGTATGACATTGTTCTTTTTTTCCGTTCTTTGGCAGCTTGTTATTTTTACCAAGTCCTATTTGTTTTACATATTTAAGGATTAAGTTTTAGTTGACACAGCTGTTGTTCTAATTTTTCCACAGTTTTTTTTCTCAATATTTTTTGCTGTTGTTTTTTCTTCTATTTTGTTTTGTATTTGTATAAGTTTTTAAGCCAAAAACATGGGCAAACAAAACAACAGAAATATCCATAAAAATATATATATTTTGTTTGTTATTTGTATTTTTCCCAAAAATTTTTTTTAGTTTTTTGGTTGGTCAAATTAATAATGAAATTAGTCCAAAACAAAATAACAAACAAATGTTTACAAAAAAAAAAAAAAAACGTATACATATAAATTTTCTATTTAACTAGTAGATTGTTATGTGGCAGCGGATTACAATATTTTGCCATAAAAATCACTAATAACAGCTGCTAGTTAAATGTTGAGGATTTCTATTAATTTTTTTCAATTTTGACTTTTTTCCTGTCGTATTAATATTGTATGATGTTAAATGAAACTAATCTTTAGGTGTTGAAATATTTAAACAAATTAATATGCTGGATCTATAGTGGTCACGAACTGATATTAGGTAACCGACTAAACCACATTCCATCGTCTTAAGTAAAGTTTAAACTAGACACAATTACCTATCCATTGATATATAATAAGTCTAACTTTTGTTTTATATCGATATAAAAAAAACTCATTTTAAATGTAGCCTCTCTTAAAAAAAAAATCTTCCACAATAACCGATGCTTACTATTCACTTCTCAACATTTCATGTACCAAATGTTATTTTTATAAAGACGAGAAATTGTTTGTTGTTGTATTTTTAGCGGCTGTTGATTGGTCGTTTATTAGCATATACGTTTTATGTTGTTGTTCTAAGCTTATATACTAGTTTGTTAACGACAAATAATTCAAGACTTACAAAAGGGGTTGCCAAATTTTTCACTTCTTCATTTCTCGACATATCATATTACAAACACCAGTTGATATAAGTTTTTGGAACAGTGGTAACTAGACTAAAATACATATTGACTAAACTATCAACTGGTATACAGACTAAACTAAGAGACTATTGAAAATTATATAGACTAGACTAAAGACTGGACTATAAACTAGTCTTGATCATAGACTAGACCATAGACTTGATCGTAGACTAGACTATAGACTTGACTATAGACTATTCTATAGACTAGACTATAGACTACACTATAGACTACACCATAGACTAGAATATAGACTAAACTGTAGTAGATTATATAGTAGACTATAGACTTATCTTTGGACTAGATTATTGATTAGACTATAGACTAAACTATAAACTAGAATATAAACTAGACTATAGACTAGACTATAGACTAGACTATAGACTAGACTAAAGACTAGACTATAGGACTATAGACTAGACTATAGACTAGACTATAGACTAGACTATAGACTAGACTATAGACTAGACTATAGACTAGACTATAGACTAGACTATAGACTAGACTATAGACTAGACTATAGACTAGACTATAGACTAGACTATAGACTAGACTATAGACTAGACTATAGACTAGACTATAGACTAGACTATAGACTAGACTATAGACTAGACTATAGACTAGACTATAGACTAGACTATAGACTAGACTATAGACTAGACTATAGACTAGACTATAGACTAGACTATAGACTAGACTATAGACTAGACTATAGACTAGACTATAGACTAGACTATAGACTAGACTATAGACTAGACTATAGACTAGACTATAGACTAGACTATAGACTAGACTATAGACTAGACTATAGACTAGACTATAGACTAGACTATAGACTAGACTATAGAGATTAGACTATAGACTAGACTATAGACTAGACTATAGACTAGACTATAGACTAGACTATAGACTAGACTATAGACTAGACTATAGACTAGACTATACACTAGACTATAGACTAGACTATAGACTAGACTATAGACTAGACTATACTCTAGACTATAGACTAGACTATAGACTAGACTATAGACTAGACTATAGACTAGACTATAGACTAGACTATAGACTAGACTATAGACTAGACTATAGACTAGAATATAGACTAGACTATAGACTAGAATATAGACTAGAATATAGACTAGACTATAGACTAGACTAGACTATAGACTAGACTATAGACTAGACTATAGACTAGACTATAGACTAGACTATAGACTAGACTATAGACTAGACTATAGACTAGACTATAGACTAGACTATAGACTAGACTATAGACTAGACTATAGACTAGACTATAGACTAGACTATAGACTAGACTATAGACTAGACTATAGACTAGACTATAGACTAGACTATAGACAAGACTATAGACTAGACTATAGACTAGACTATAGACTAGACTATAGACTAGACTATAGACTAGACTATAGACTAGACTATAGACTAGACTATAGACTAGACTATAGACTAGACTAGAGACTAGACTATAGACTAGACTATAGACTAGACTAGAGACTAGACTATAGACTAGACTATAGACTAGACTATAGACTAGACTAGACTATAGACTGGACTATAGACTAGACTACTGACTAGACTATAGACTAGACTATAGACTAGACTATAGACTAGACTATAGACTAGACTATAGACTAGACTATAGACTAGACTATAGACTAGACTATAGACTAGACTATAGACTAGACTATAGACTAGACTATAGACTAGACTATAGACTAGACTATAGACTAGATTATAGACTAGACTATAGACTAGACTATAGACTAGACTATAGACTAGACTATAGACAAGACTATAGACTAGACTATAGACTAGACTATAGACTAGACTATAGACTAGACTATAGACTATAGACTAGACTATAGACTAGACTATAGACTAGACTATAGACTAGACTATAGACTAGACTATAGACTAGACTATAGACTAGACTATAGACTAGACTATAGACTAGACTATAGACTAGACTAGACTAGACTATAGACTAGACTAGACTAGACTAGTCTAGACTAGACTAGACTAGACTAGACTAGACTAGACTAGACTAGACTAGATTAGACTAGACTAGACTAGACTAGACTTGACTAGACTAGACTAGACAAGACTAGACTAGACTAGACTAGACTAGACTAGACTAGACTAGACTAGACTACTAGACTAGACTAGACTAGACTAGACTAGACTAGACTAGACTAGACTAGACTAGACTAGACTAGACTAGACTAGACTAGACTAGACTATAGACTAGACTATAGACTAGACTATAGACTAGACTAAGACTAGACTAAGACTAGACTATAGACTAGACTATAGACTAGACTATAGACTAGACTATAGACTAGACTATAGACTAGACTATAGACTAGACTATAGACTAGACTATAGACTAGACTATAGACTAGACTATAGACTAGACTATAGACTAGACTATAGACTAGACTATAGACTAGACTATAGACTAGACTATAGACTAGACTATAGACTAGACTATAGACTAGACTATAGACTAGACTATAGACTAGGACTATAGACTAGACTATAGACTAGACTATAGACTAGACTATAGACTAGACTATAGACTAGACTATAGACTAGACTATAGACTAGACTATAGACTAGACTATAGACTAGACTATAGACTAGACTATAGACTAGACTATAGACTAGACTATAGACTAGACTATAGACTAGACTATAGACTATAGACTAATATAGACTAGACTATAGACTAGACTATAGACTAGACTAGACTATAGACTAGACTATAGACTAGACTATAGACTAGACTATAGACTAGACTAGACTATAGACTAGACTAGACTAGACTAAAACTAGACTATAGACTAGACTATGGACTAGACTATAGACTAGACTATAGACTAGACTATAGACTAGACTATAGACTAGACTATAGACTAGACTAGACTATAGACTAGACTAGACTATAGACTAGACTATAGACTAGACTATAGACTAGACTATAGACTAGACTATAGACTAGACTATAGACTAGACTATAGACTAGAGTCTAGAATAGACTATAGACTAGGCTATACACTAGACTATAGACTAGACCATAGACTAGACTATAGACTAGACTACAGACTAGACTATAGACTAGACTATACACTAGACTATAGACTAGACCATAGACTAGACTATAGACTAGACCATAGACTAGACTATAGACTAGACTATAGACTAGACTATAGACTAGACTATAGACTAGACTATAGAATAGACTATAGACTATAAGGACTAAGGACCTATTAGACTAGGACTATAGACTAGGACCTATCGACTAGACTATAGACTAGACTATAGGACTAGACTATAGACTAGACTATAGGACTAGACTATCGACTAGGACTATAGACTAGACGAGACTTATAGACTAGACTATAGACTAGACTATAGACTAGACTATAGACTAGGACTATAGGACTAGACTATAGACTAGACTATAGACTAGGACTATAGACTAGACTATACTAGACTATAGACTAGACTATAGACTAGACTATAGACTAGACTATAGACTATGACTATAGACTGGACTTAGACTAGACTATAGACTAAGATCTAAGACTAGACTATAGTACTAGGACTATAGACTAGACATTAGACTAGGACTTAGACTAGGACTTAGACTAGACTATAGACAGGAACATAGACTAGACTATAGACTAGACTATAGACTGACTATAGATCTAGACATAGACTAGACGTATAGATTAGACTATTAGACTAGACTAGACTATAGACTAGACTATAGACTCGACTATTAGACTAGACTATATAGACTAGACTATAGACTAGGACTATACGACTAGACTATCGACTAGGACTATAGACTAGACTATTAGACTAGACTATAGACTATAGAACTAGACTATAGACTAGACTATAGACTAGACTATAGACCTAGGAACTATAGACTAGACTATAGACTAGACTCATAGACTACTATAGACTAGACTAGAGACTAGAACTATAGACTAGACTATAGACTAGACTAATAGACTAGACTATAGACTAGACTATAGACTAGGACACTATAGACTAGACTATAGGACTAGACTATAAGACTAGACTATAGACTAGACTATAAGACTAGACTATAGACTAGACCTATAGACTAGACTATAGACTAGACTATAGACTAGACTATAGACTAGACTATAGACTAGACTATAGACTAGACTATAGACTAGACTATAGACTAGACTATAGACTAGACTATAGACTAGAACTATAGACTAGACTATAGACTAACTAGACTAGACTATAGACTAGACTATAGACTAGACTATAGACTAGACTATAGACTAGATTATAGACTAGATTTAGACTAGACTATAGACTAGTCTCTAGACCAGACTATAGACTACACTATAGACCAGAGTATAGACTACACTATAGACAGACAATAGACTAGACTATAGACTAGACTATAGACTAGACTATTGACTAGACTATAGACTAGACTATAGACTACACTATAGACTGCACTATAGTCTATACTAGATTAAACTATATAGACTAGATTATAGACTAGTCTATAGACTAAACTATAGACTAAACTATAGACTAGACTATAGACTAGACTATGGACTAGACTTTATACTAGACTATAAACTGCACTATAGACCTTATAGACTATTAAAAATATTGTTGTTGTTGTTTAAAGTACAAAAAAAATTTACACACTTTGAATATAAATTTAAAATTGTTTAAAAATTGCCAGATTTTAATTCATGATATTACACAAAAACCAAAACTTAAATATACATATGAATAGTTAAAGGATAAATGGGAAAAATATTATTAAAAAAATATTTAAAAACAAACATAAAACAATAACAATAATAATAATAAAAAAATATTGTAACTGATAAAAATCTATGTAATGAAAACACATATGGCTGTTTGCTGGTAGGTTTAAAAAACAGCCTTCCTGGGAAAAAAAAATTCTCATGAAAAATAATGAAGGTAATTTTATTTTTTTTTTTTTTTTTGCATAATTTTTACGAAAAAAAAGTTTTTCCTTTTTTGTGTTTTGTTAGCGCCAGCAGTAATATTTATTTTTTATCGAAATTGTTTGTTGTTTTATTTAATAAAACATTAAGGGAAAGTTGTCATACACTCACACATATTTATAACAATTATAAAAAATAAAATAAAAATATTTTAATTGAAAATAGGCAGTGATATTTAACATTTGTTTTGCCATCAGGGATTTAAACGGAAGTTGTTTGTTAACAAAACTTTCAGAGGGTAATTAAATGCTCGTAAAAATGTAATAAATAAATGAAAATATAAAATGTTAAATTTAAAACAAATTTTGTTATAATTTCTTTAACAAAAAAAAAATTAAGAAAAATTTAATTTTGAATTAAATTTTTTCTCTTTTTTTAAGGACTAGTTTATTAAGCATAACTTAATTACATTATAGCTTTTCTAAATATCAAGGTTAATTTATATTCATTAAAATAATTAGTATGCAAAAAAAAATATGTATGAAATATTAATGTAAGCACAACATTAGTGAAACGCCCTTAAGTTGAGACGTAGTAAGTAGTATAAAGGTAATGAGAGTACTATATGGGAAAAGTACCAAACACGCATTTTAGTAATTGGTGATTTTACAAAATAATTTGCGGTTTAACAAGCAAATGAATTCGGAAAATAACTAAAATGTAATTACTGTGCAAAATTTATGAAAACTAGAAATTAATTAAATAAGTTTTCTGCTCAAAAATGCGATTTCTTTTTAACTATTATGCAATCATAGTTCTAACGAGAATGAACCTGGTATCGAATCAATTAGATATACATAAGGCCTTTAATCGTCAAAGATTAGAACTACAGGGTAGTTATCTATCATACAGGATCACCTAGTCAGTTTAGCAATAGTCTGGAGTTCAAAGTCTAATGAAATAAAAAACTATATCTCTCTCCATGTTCTCGGCTGAATCAGTATTTTGATCGTTTATTAAGTATTAATGTCTAAAAAAGTCTTTACTTATCTTTAAAGAGAGTCAATGTCATTTCTGTGAAAGGCTGTAGCAAATCATAACGATCACAAGGATCTATCAATCAACAAAATTTAAAAAAATCTCAATAAATCATGCACGTCAATCTCAATTGATCAATACTTTAGAAAACTATGTATATCATTAATTTGAGATTTGAAAAAAGCTCTGAAGCTTTTGCTTTATGAGTAAAAATTTCATTGAATTATCTCAAATCTCTCAACAATATCAATTCGCCTTTGATTTGAGATTTGTTGAAAGCTTATAAGCTTTTGCTTGCAGTTGAACACATTGAGCCTTCAACTTTGATCTTTATAAAGAGTTTGTACAAAGTTTTTACCTTACGTGTAAAACAATGACTTTTACATTAGCTAAGCATATCTGCTATTAAAGAGTTGAAAAAGCTCTCAAGCTTTTGGTTTTAATAAAACTTCCCAAATTCATCTTTCGATATTATCCAAAGCTTTTGCCATAAGTATAAATCAGTGATCTTTACACTAGCTAAGCATATCTGCAATTAAAGAGTTGAAAAAGCTCTCAAGCTTTTGTTATCATAAAACTTCCCAAATTCATCTTTCGATATTATCCAAAGCTTTTACCTTAAGTATAAATCTGTGACCTTTACATTAGCTAAGCATATCTGCAAGTAAAGTGTTTAAAAAGCTCTCAAGCTTTTGGTTTTAATAAAACTTCCCAAATTCATCTTTCGATGTTATATAAAGCTTTTGCCATAAGTATAAATCAGTGATCTTTACACTAGCTAAGCATATCTGCAATTAAAGAGTTGAAAAAGCTCTCAAGCTTTTGATTTTAATAAAACTTCCCAAATTCATCTTTCAATGTTATCCAAAGCTTTCGCCATTAAGTATAAATCAGTGATCTTTACATTAGCTAAGTATATCTGCAATTAAAGAGTTGAAAAAGCTCTCAAGCTTTTGTTTTAATAAAACTTCCCAAATTCATTATTCGATGTTATCCAATCTAAGCAACTACAGAGCTTTTAAGCTTTTACTTAAAGTATAAATCTATTAGCTTTGAAACTATACATTTATTTGTTGATCAATTATATAATAGTACAAACAATATTATTCAATTAAAGCGTCGTAGTCTCTTTACTTTGATCTTCATAAAGAGATTTCAAGTTTTTACATTAAGTATGAAATAGTTAACTTTTTCCAAAAGCTGCAGCAATCCCATGCAACTCGTTCTGAAATAAGTGATATATAAACTAAGCATATATGTATATGTAAAATACTTTGAAGCTTTTCCTTTATATGTATGTTTCATCAATCTAGCTATTGAAAAGCTTTCAAGCTTTTACCTAAAAACTAAATCAATGAACTCTAAAGCTTAACCAAAAAATACTAAACAAAACCATCATTTAAAAAACAGTGATCTTTTGATCTTCATAAAGAGCTTTTAAACATTTGCCTTAAGTGTGAATCAGTAGCTTTATTCTTAGTTTTTCCCGACAAATATCAGCGAATGCTCTCACAATCTCATAAGGATTAATCTCAGTTGCTCGATAATCTCAATAAGCCTCTCCTTAATTTGAGAATTGAAAAAAGCTTGTTAACCAACCAAAGCAATTGAAAAGCTTTCAAGCTTTTACGTAAAAAGTAAATCAATGAGCTCTGAAGCTTAACCATTAAGCAACTCTCTAATTTGAGATTAAAAAAAGCTCTAAAGCTTTTACTTTATTTCTTGTAAAACTTTACAAAGCTTTCATTCCAACTTATGCCTATCAATCAAAGTGTAGAAAAGCTTTCATTTCAAATCATGCCTCTCAATCAAAATGTATAAAGAGCTTTCAAGCGTATGTCAAAAGGGAAAATTTATTTACTTTAAAGCACAGTGATCTGAAATCGATTTATGCCAATGCATTGGCAATTCCATTGCAATGAAAATTTCTTATATATTTAGCTTTTTTCAATTCTAACAAAATGTTAGAATTGTTGTTTGGGTAAATGGAGCCAGTCGATTTGTGTGGTCTCTATGGACCTTATTGTACTTTAAACTACAGAATACTTAGACATTTTTTAATGTATTTTTAGCATATTTCATTAAAATTATTTTATGTCATTTATAAATAAAATTCCAAGTACATCATTTATCATAACATTTAGCTATTTATCAATCTTAACAAGAAAATGATAAATGTAGGACAATATCTTTTGTCTATATATTTAACTAAAGTCCCAAAACAGAGATTTTTTTTTTTGGTATTTTTTAACAAGAATTACTTATTTCTAGTATTATTAAATTTGTTAATATGTATATATTTTTTAAACAAACCTCTAATTTTAGGAAAAAAAAAGGCCTTTTAAGGCCATAACAAAAAAAACTTAAGTAAGGGCAATGTTTCTTAAAAAAAACTACCAAAAAAAAAAAAAGAAAACCTATTTAGAAAGTGGCAATTTTTCCAAATGACACAGCCAAAATAACAATTCCTCTAAGATGATGTATTGCTTTTAGATTGACACTAGGCAGAGAAAAAAAACTTTTCTATATACATCATGACCACACAATTTTTTTTGTTCGTAGATTGTGGTCATTGTTAAGAAAAAAAATTGGGAAAAATAGGGAAAATTTAAAAAAAATAAAACATTAATGGCCAATATTTGATAAGTAGGTTTATAAGAAAAAATAGGAAAAAAATCCTAAACTAAAATATATTGTTTGAGATTAGAGAGTGGTGCAATAAAAATATATTTGTGTTATTTACATGAAAGTGATCATGATTTTTCATAATTTTAACCCATGAAAAATGGAGGACATTTTTTTGAATTTCTTCGAATATTCAAAAAGGGATTTAATCATTGTAAATTTTTCCATTATATAATGGTTTAGTAAGTTCTTTAAAGGAAATTATATTGTGCCCAATATAATGGTGTAGGCTAGTGTTTTATTAGAGGCAAACTAGTTTTCACTCCATGTGCTCTACTCTGACATATCATAGGAGTATTTGGGTTTAAACTTTACTACTTTTCTAGGCCAAGTTAAGGCAGGAGTACTATTTGGTGGAAAGCAATTGTCAAATCCTCATATAGCAGCATTAAGAGAAGACTGTGTGAAGCTCTGAGATGACATACTTTCTGCGGATCTCAGAGTTAAACAAGTGGTCGCCAGTTACGCTAAAAGCAGCTGTCACTTTAGTGTAATGCATTCTTGCTTATGTGTCTGTTATTAACGACTATAGTCCCGTAAGCTTTGTTACTGTTTCCCTGTTTTCTCTCTCTGAGACTGTTTCTCTTGTAGGTTATGTTGAATGAATCAAATTCTAAGAGGTGTGCTTTGGAATTAAAGTCTGTTTTAAGTTGTATGACCCACACACTGAGATATCCTAACTAAAATGGACAGTAAAGTGCCGGTCCACACACAGAAACTTTAGTTGAGAAACATTTTCTTAATTCTCTTTTAAAGTTTCCCGAATGTCTACATATAGAAACTTTTGTTTCAGAAACTACGTGTTAATTGCATTAATTTGTTTTTGTACGAATGTGAAGAATAATAAAACAAAACCAGATTCTGAGTACGAGAAACTCTTTACCGCGAGAGAGATGAATGATATTTCTTTCTCTCTCACGCAAAATCAAAAGTTTCCCAAAAATAGTTTCCTAGTGAGGACCGGCAGAAACTAAATGAGATACTACGGAGGTAGTACTAAAAGCTATTTGATGTCTCTCTCTCTCTGGTATCTGAAAGTCATCCATACTGGTTTATTAATATCTAACGTCTCTTAACGAGATAATTCTGTCTGGGAGCTGGGTCACTTCAATATACCTAGCAATGAGATTGAGGATGAACTGACTTTAACTAGTTCTCACCCTTGATGATAGATAGGGACATCAACTTTTTGGAATAAGTCCCGTTTTTATGCAGTCAAGCTGTTGTTCAGCAGAAACCTGTCACACTATACGAAGATCTAAATTCATTTTCACTACAAGAGCTTTCTCAAGGCGACTTAGACTAGTGACAGCCGTGTTGATGTAGCATTGGTTTTTAAGTTTTCATGCAAAAAGATTAAATCTCCATTTAACGAGGATGATGATGTGTGTGCAGGGTGAGATTGCAGATAAACAGGCTTTAACCAGTTCTAAACTTAATGATAGACAGGGAAATCAACGTTTTAATGCAGTCAAACTCTTAATTATTAGGAGCCTGGTCACTCTAGTATGTTTTAAGATCATTGTCATTAATAGGGCTTTCTCGAAGCCGACTAAGGCTAACGACAGCCTTGTTGACGTGGTATTGGTCTGTAAATGATAATGCAAAGAGATTAAATCTTCCCTTTAATGACTTCTCTAGTAGTTAAAGTGACCGGGAGAATGAATAAACTATCGAATAGTTTCTTTTTTTAATGTTCTGCTCGGTCCGATTTAAGATTGATCTCTCTCTTCCTCTCGGTGGTGCCTGCACGTCATCCAAACTGGATTATAATTATCGAACTTGGGATTGTTCTGGTTGCAGGGTCACTCTAATATAACTGACAATGAGATTGCGGATCAACTGGCTTTAACCAGTTCTAACCTTGATAATAGGGACATTGAGGATTTGATAGTAATCCCGCTTTCATGTAGCAGGAACTATATAGCATTGATTATATCAACGTTCATCTGTTAAGCAGCACAGCTAACCCTAGATCATTGTCATTGATAGGGCATTCATGGGGAAACTAAAACTAGTGACACGCTGTAAGTTGCTGGGAGGACCGGCAGAAACTAAATGAGATACTACGGAGGTAGTACTAAAAGCTATTTGATGTCTCTCTCTCTCTCTGGTATGTGAAAGTCATCCATATTGGTTTATTAATATCTAATGTCTCTTAACGAGATTATTCTGCATGGGAGCTGGGTCACTTCAATATACCTAGCAATGAGATTGAGGATGAACTGACTTTAACTAGTTCTCGCCCTTGATGATAGATGGAGACATCAACGTTTTGGAATAAGTCCCGTTTTTTACGAAGTCAAGCTCTTGTTCAGCAGAAACCTGATCACTATACGAAGATCTAAATTCATTGTCATTAAAAGAGCTTTCTCAAGGCGATTGAGACTAGTGACAGCCGTGTTGATATAGCATTGGTCTTTAAGTTTTCATGCAAAAAGATTAAATCTTCCATTTTGCGATTTCTGTAGATGATTAAACTATCTAATACGTCCTTTCGCTGGTGACTGCACGTCATCCAAACTTGATTATTAGTATCGAACATCTCTTAAAAAGATAAAGCAACATTCAAACTTAGAATTGTTCTGGTTGCAGGGTCACTCAAATAAAAATGACAATGAGATTGCGGATCAACTGGCTTTAACCAGTTCTAACCTTGATAATAGGGACATTGAGGCTTTGGTAGTAGTCCCGCTTTCATGTAGCAGGAACTATATAGCATTGATTATATCAAGGTTCATCTGTTAAGCAGCACAGCTAACCTGGTCACTCTACAATGACCCTAGATCATTGTCAGTGATAGGGTATTCATGGAAGCAGATAAAACTAGCTGTAAGTTGCTGGGAGATTAAATCTTCCATTTAACTACTTCTATAGAAGGATGAAGATTAAACTGTCGTAATACATTCTTTGTCAGTGTCCTGCTCTGATTTAAGATTGGCCACTATACAGGAATAAGAATCTTTCTGCCATCAACATTAGCAATATAGATTCGTTAATTCGTGAAGGCAAAGTTGTCCAAATAGTGGGTGGAGGTATGATCCTATTCAGTTATTACAAGGGAACCAATTATGAACCCCTGTTAGTCAGCTTTCAAGCTGAGTGCCTCAGTAATCTGCGCCTAAACATAGACTCACTCTAAAGAACTTTATATTATAACAATTTATAAAAAGTTCAAAGACAATTTATCATCCATGATACGTTTTATAAACCTTTGATAAAAAACTTTTAACATTTTTTTTTTTTTTTTCTAATTCCTTAACATCCGAAAAAAACATTCAAACTCAAATAACAATTAATTGTTTTTATTTAGTTAATAAATTTTGGCAGACTTAAATGTTTTACCAATATATTTGTAAACAAAAAATATTAGCCATAAATAAAATTTTATTTCATTTTTTATAATTTTGTTAAAGTTTATGTTCGTTTTATAGTTAAGAGTTGAAAAATATTTTATTTTCTTGTTATTAATTATAATAATTATTATAAATCGCTTAAACTTTTACTTAAGGATGTGTTCTAAACACGCACCTATGAAGGATACTTTTTACTTTAAAAACTTAAACACCATACATGTGTTGTTATATAACGTATGTATTATAAAGAAAACTAAAATCTAAAAACTAAATTATTAACATAATTTTTATAACACCCAATTTGAAGAGCAGCACATTTTGCCAAATGTTGTTTTAGTTATTATGACGCTTTTTTATACATTTTTTTTTTTAGAAATAAAATCAATAAAAAACCATAAAACATTGCATGTCTTTGGGTAATTTATTACTAAGCAACATTCATTATATTTTTTTTGCTTCTTTTACAAATTCCTCAATTCTTGTTAGTGGTTTGATAACAGTCATATATACTCACGTTTTTTACAACAATGTTTTACTTTATTTCTACCATTTCTTTAACACTTTAATAATCTACCTGCTAAATAAAAAAAGTGGCTCCTTGAAGTAGGCAACATAATTTCTAACTAAATAAAGCCTTATTTGCCTCTTCACTTTTTTGTGGGTTTCTTGTGGTTTGTTTATATAATACATTTGTTTATAAAAATCATCATTATAATCATTGATTTTTTGTGTTTTTATAAGTTTGTTTATTAAAATTAGATAAGATGTCTTGGTCATAATGGGATTTTGTTTGTGAGCTTTCCTATGCTGATTCTTTCGATTTTTTTGTTTTCTTGTAATTTGTGTTGTATGTTTCTTGCTTTAGGAGCTTTACTTTCAACGCATGAGAGAAACGATGATTGCTAATTATTCTAGTTAGAATAATAATTAATAGATGATAAGGTAGGCCTGACAAGCTGAAAGGATAAAGTATAAGTTGCAAAAATTAATTATTTTAGAGCATTCGGTATAGGAGACTGATATAGGTGCTCTTCATAGTAAATCAAGACTAAAGTCTAGTCTATAGTGTAGTCTACAGTCTATATTCTAGTCTATAGTCTCGTCTATATTCTAGTCTATAGTCTCGTCTATAGTCTAGTCTATAGTCTAGTCTATAGTCTAGTCTATAGTCTAGTCTATAGTCTAGTCTATAGTCTAGTCCATAGTCTAGTCTATAGTCTAGTCCATAGTCTAGTCTATAGTCTAGTCTATAGTCTAGTCTATAGTCTAGTCTATAGTCTAGTCTATAGTCTAGTCTATAGTCTAGTCTATAGTCTAGTCTATAGTCTAGTCTAGTCTATAGTCTAGTCTATAGTCTAGTCTATAGTCTAGTCTATAGTCTAGTCTATAGCCTAGTCTATAGCCTAGTCTATAGTCTAGTCTATAGTCTAGTCTATAGTCTAGTCTATAGTCTAGTCTATAGTCTAGTCTATAGTCTAGTCTATAGTCTAGTCTATAGTCTAGTCTATAGTCTAGTCTATAGTCTAGTCTATAGTCTAGTCTATAGTCTAGTCTATAGTCTAGTCTATAGTCTAGTCTATAGTCTAGTCTATAGTCTAGTCTATAGTCTAGTCTATAGTCTAGTCTATAGTCTAGTCTATAGTCTAGTCTATAGTCTAGTCTATAGTCTAGTCTATAGTCTAGTCTATAGTCTAGTCTATAGTCTAGTCTATAGTCTAGTCTATAGTCTAGTCTATAGTCTAGTCTATAGTCTAGTCTATAGTCTAGTCTATAGTCTAGTCTATAGTCTAGTCTATAGTCTAGTCTATAGCTAGTCTATAGTCTAGTCTATAGTCTAGTCTATAGTCTAGTCTATAGTCTAGTCTATAGTCTAGTCTATAGTCTAGTCTATAGTCTAGTCTATAGTCTAGTCTATAGTCTAGTCTATAGTCTAGTCTATAGTCTAGTCTATAGTCTAGTCTATAGTCTAGTCTATAGTCTAGTCTATAGTCTAGTCTATAGTCTAGTCTATAGTCTAGTCTATAGTCTAGTCTATAGTCTAGTCTATAGTCTAGTCTATAGTCTAGTCTATAGTCTAGTCTATATAGTCTAGTCTATAGTCTAGTCTATAGTCTAGTCTATAGTCTAGTCTATAGTCTAGTCTATAGTCTAGTCTATAGTCTAGTCTATAGTCTAGTCTATAGTCTAGTCTATAGTCTAGTCTATAGTCTAGTCTATAGTCTAGTCTATAGTCTAGTCTATAGTCTAGTCTATAGTCTAGTCTATAGTCTAGTCTATAGTCTAGTCTATAGTCTAGTCTATAATAATGTCTCCTTTGTAAGCTATAGCGGATACAGTAGTCGTTTTACGATCCCCAAGTAATCTAGAGAATGGACACAAACAGAGCAAACTTAAGCAAAATTGTTCATTGCCGTACATTGACTACCGTGGACTAGATTTCTAACTGTATATTCGTAATTTGTTAAGTGAAGAATGACTGTCACCTGCACCCTTTATGGCTAGCGATAAGTAGTTACAGTCCGGCCAAATTTCATTACCTTTATAGCTATTACATTTCCTCCTTTGTTGGCGATTATTTCCTACCATGTGTAGGGTGTTAATATACATAAGAAATTTGAAACAATAAACTGTTTAGTAATCATTATGAATAAGATTATTATTAATTATATTATAATGGAAAAATTAATTATTTGCTGGCTCCAGAAAACAAAAAAACCCAACACACCAGCCATAGAGAGAGATTAATTTCATTTGCAATCGTGATTTAATACAATCTTGATTATGAATTAATAAGGTTTATATACAAATAATAACTTATAACACAAACTAATAAGGAGTTTTTCTAAAGCCTAATAACAACCAGCAAAAACAGACATGGAAAGAGCTTAAGGCGGTGTCAAAAGAAAAAAGGAATTGGCCAAAGATAATATTAAGGATTATAAGTAGTTTACTTGCTGGGAATTGTTTATTTTAATTATAAAGAAGAATTTCGTTTCCGGTTATCTTGCTGTGTTTACTTATTATTTTCGAAAACCATTATTTGTTAAAATTTTCCGTTATGTTATTTTAATTAAGTACCTAAACAAATATTTTCCAAAAAAATCCTTTACTAAGCAAACTTTACCTTATTTTTGTACGTTAAAACATTGTTTTCCTGTTTAAAAATTTTCAACCAAATTATGTGTAATTTTTAGTTTTTGTTCTTACGAAAGAAAACAAAAGCTAAAATTTAATTTTTACAAAAACATACATATGTATGAATAATTCAGATATCTTTGTCTATATGTACTATACCAACTACATACACTACACATTATTAAACGATAATTTTTGTAGCAAATAACAAAAGAATTGTAGTCAGGCTTGGGAAAAACAGTACTTAAGCAATTTTTGATAGCGTAAAATACCACAATACATCTACGAAATTTTCGTTATTTTTCTAAGCTGTAAACATTTGATAAATATTTAGTCCACATAGTGCTCAATAGATCCGTTAGTAGTCTACAATATATTCTAGTATATGACCTAGTCTATAGTTTAGTCTATAGTTTAAGTCTAAAGTATAGTCTACAGTCTAGTCTATAGTATACTTCATAGCCTAGTCTATAGTATACTTCATAGCCTAGCCTATAGTAGTGTCTATAGTCTAGCCTATAGTCTAGTTTATAGTCTAGTTTATAGTCTAGTCTATAGTCTAGTCTATAGTATAGTATATAGTCTAGTCTATGGTCTAGCCTATAGTCTAGACTAGTAGTCTAGTTTATAGTCTAGTCTATAGTCTATTCTATAGTCTACTATATAGTCTTGTCTATAGTCTAGTCTATAGTCCAGTCTATAGTCTAGTCTATAATCTAGTCTATAGTCCAGTCTATAATCTAGTCTAAAGTCTAGCATATAGTATGGTTTATAGTCTAGCCTATAGTCCAGTCTATAGTCTAGTCTATAGTCTAGTCTATAGTCTAGTCTATAGTCTAGTCTATAGTCTAGTCTATAGTATAGTCTATAGTCTAGTCTATAGTCTAGTCTATAGTCTAGTCTATAGTCTAGTCTATAGTCTAGTCTATAGTCTAGTCTATAGTCTAGTCTATAGTCTAGTCTATAGTCTAGTCTATAGTCTAGTCTATAGTCTAGTCTATAGTCTATAGTCTAGTCTATAGTCTAGTCTATAGTCTAGTCTATAGTCTAGTCTATAGTCTAGTCTATAGTCTAGTCTATAGTCTAGTCTATAGTCTAGTCTATAGTCTAGTCTATAGTCTAGTCTATAGTCTAGTCTATAGTCTAGTCTATAGTCTAGTCTATAGTCTAGTCTATAGTCTAGTCTATAGTCTAGTCTATAGTCTAGTCTATAGTCTAGTCTATAGTCTAGTCTATAGTCTAGTCTATAGTCTAGTCTATAGTCTAGTCTATAGTCTAGTCTATAGTCTAGTCTATAGTCTAGTCTATAGTCTAGTCTATAGTCTAGTCTATAGTCTAGTCTATAGTCTAGTCTATAATCTATCCTATAGTCTAGTCTCTATTCTAGTCTATAGTTTATAATCAAGTCCATAGTCTAGTCTATAGTCTAGTCTACAGTCTAGTCTATAGTTTAGTATATACTATAGCGTATGTGGCCTCCGGTAGGTTAGTGGTTAGTGTTCTAGTCTGGTAGACCGGAGGTGGTGGGTTCGATTCCCACCTGAGGCACTGGTTAAGGAGCGCACAGCAGGCCCGATAGAGGCTTGGGTGTATTTCTTCGGATTTGATGTGTATCTAACTAACTACTATAGCGTATAGTCTAGTCTATAGTCTAGTCTATAGTATAGTGTATAGTGTAGTCTATAGTCTAGTCTATAGTCTAGTATATAGTCTAGTCTATATTCTAGTCTATAGTCTAGTCTATAGTTTAGTCTATATTCTAGTCTATAGTCTATTCTATAGTCTAGTCTATAATCTAGTCTAGTCTATAGTCTAGTCTATAGTCTAGGCTATATCCTAGTCTATAGTCTATTCTATAGTCTAGTATACAGTCTAGTCTATAGTCTAGTCTATAGTCTAGTCTATAGTCTAGTCTATAGTCTAGTCTATAGTCTAGTCTATAGTCCAGTCTATAGTCCAGTCTATAGTCTAGTCTATGGTCTAGTCTGTAGTCTAGTCTATACTCTAGTCTATACTCTAGTCTATAGTCTAGTCTATAGTCTAGTCTATATTCTAATCTATAGTTTTTAATTGCAAGTTAGTATCATTTCAAAATTTAAATTTTCCATGCATGTATAAGTTTTGCAGTTTTATTTTACAAGTTCTCGTCCGTTTGATGACTTGTGTATATTACATGAAATTTTACTTTGAAGTTTTGTTATATAATTTATACGTGAATAATATATGATTTCATGTACATATATATGTATATAAAGTGTATTGTTATGTTAATATATATACTTACTAGAACAAATATGTACTTGTTTGCTTGCAATAAAAATACTTTGAGAAAAGGCTGAGCCTTAAATTAGACTACATATTACACAAAATTATTATTACGAAATATTTCCTTGACTTAATTATAATTTCAAAATAATCTTAATTATTTTCAATATTTTTGTTATAATGATAATATTCATATGCAAGGGACACCCTTATAACAAACCGAACATACCTACCTAGATAAATAGATAACTTTATATGCCTTAACTTATGCAGCTTTTTATTTAACACAATAGCATACTAGCACGTTTACCGTTAACCTAAATACACTCAAACACATGCAACTAACATATATTCCCAGAAACTATAATACATACTTAAATATGTATGTATATGTGTACTAAGATCCTAGACCAACAAACGCTTAAACATCAGTACGTTTACAGGAAAAAAGCTGGATTATAGGAAAAACTTAAGTATAGAGATAAATTACATATTTTACCACCAAAAACACAGACGCCAAACCATAATACAAACTTTGTTGTTTAAAACTTTTAAAAAACGTTTTTTTTTTTCTGTTGTTTGTTTGTTGAGTTTAAAAACAGCATTTTATTTCTGAGCAATTAAAAATAAAAAATTGTTTTAATGTGCATTTTTAATATATATTTTTTTAACCAACTTTATTTTATTCTTCTCTTTGCAGGTATGTAACCAAGGAATTATCTCCCCCCCAACATATAAAAGACATAAATATAGAAGTGAGAAAGGGTTTTTTAAAATTAAGGGTAAAGTTGAAATAATATAATTATAAAATATTTAAATATGTAGAGAAAATTATATATGTATATGGTTGTTAATTATTTGAGAAAGATTTCTATTTATTAAACAATTTAAAACTTGATAGAACTATAATGAGCAGATAAAAAGGGTTAACTTTTGGGGGAGCGAGAAAAAGAGTAAAAAAAAAACTTTTTTAAAACTTGAATGATAAAATTATATAAAATATATGTAAAAGGTGAAATAAGAAATTATCATAATTTCTAACATTTAACAAAATTATCTTTTAATTACTATTTTATAGGAAACTTTTAGGGGTCAATTTAAATATTATTTAAAGTTTTTAAAGTTTAATGATTTCAAATAGAACAATACTTTAAAATTCCTTAAATTTCTTCACTTTTTCCAAAGGTTTATCTAAATTTGGTAATGTGTAGGATTATTGATTTATCTTATACTATGTTAAAGCATAGTTTTAGGGGCATACAGAGCGAAGTTTAATAACTATTCAGTATTCAGATGAAATCGGTTTTGAAATGTGAAAAAATTGTTGAAGTATCTTAAGTAATCACTTGCTTATCTCACAGTGGTCATATTCAACCTCAAGGTGAGTCAAAGAAGACTTACATTACATATTTGTAAATGAGGACAAAAATTGAAAATTTATCGATAACACCCATCTCAGTCACCATCTAGACTTCGATTCATTCTGTTTTCAGTCCTTGTCATACCTACTCATTCTAAACAAATTGTCTTCACTGTTGCTCTTCCAAAAGGTCCTGTCACAAACCTATCTCAAAAAGTAGAGTACTGGGGGCAATTAGTTCCCTTGGTATCTAAAAGGATAGCTTCTCTAGTTATATCACGAGTCAAACGAGTCCCCATGATTGCAGTAGCGGCAGGCTAACTAACTTTTTGTTTTCTTTGACGATTCATGTACTCTACTGGTAGCATCTATATACTGCGTTATTCCAATAAGACCGAGGGCGCATTGACTTCTTTTGGTTGAAGAGACATCGCATTTTTTCGCCAACAAACTTCAACAGGATTCAGACCATTCGTCAAACGCATAATGTATGTTGTTTTCTATGACATTTACTGTACTCAATTCAGTAAATGGAGTTCGAAATTCTTTCCGACATTACATCGAAAAGAACTGAAGTGTTTAATACCAGTCTATGATATCTTAAACGCTTTAACTCTGTCTTTCTTGAAAGAGTACCTTGGCAAATATACAGACTCCGATATCTTCCATTTAAGCCCTATAACTGTTATTTGTTATTGCCCTCTACTTCTTCATCAGATCAATGTATAGTTACTCCATATTTCAGAGTGAAAATAATGCCATCAACAGAGCTATCGATAAGAAGAATTCAAGAAAGTGGATCTTGACGACTGTAAGGACTCTGTTATCTGGGTACAAATATCAATCATGATCTAAACTGTTTATATGTGTGTATTTCTAATGTTACCAACTACAATGAAACCACTTTTTTCTACTTAGTTAGTTAGTTAGTTAGTTATTTAGTTAGTTAGTTATTTAGTTAGTTAGTTAGTTATTTAGTTAGTTAGTTGTTAGTTAGTTAGTTAGTTAGTTAGTTAGTTAGTTAGTTAGTAGTTAGTTAGTTAGTTAGTTAGTTAGTTAGTTAGTTAGTTAGTTAGTTAGTTAGTTAGTTAGTTAGTTAGTAGTTAGTTAGTTAGTTAGTTAGTTAGTTAGTTAGTTAGTTAGTTAGTTAGTAGTTAGTAGTTAGTTAGTTAGTTAGTTAGTTAGTTAGTTAGTTAGTTAGTTAGTAGTTAGTTAGTTAGTTAGTTAGTTAGTTAGTTAGTTAGTTAGTTAGTTAGTTAGTTAGTTAGTTAGTTAGTTAGTTAGTTAGTTAGTTAGTTAGTTAGTTAGTTAGTTAGTTAGTTAGTTAGTTAGTTCTTAGTTAGTTAGTTAGTTAGTTAGTTAGTTAGTTAGTTCGTTAGTTAGTTAGTTCGTTAGTTAGTTAGTTAGTTAGTTAGTTAGTTCGTAGTTAGTTAGTTAGTTAGTTAGTTAGTTAGTTAGTTAGTTAGTTCGTTCGTTTTGTTCGTTTCGTTCTTCGTTCGTTAGTTCGTTCGTTCGTTCGTTCGTTCGTTTTCGTTTTCGTTCGTTCGTTCGTTCGTTCTTCGTTTTCGTTCGTTCGTTAGTTCGTTTCGTTCGTTCGTTCGTTCGTTCGTTCGTTCGTTTTCGTTCGTTCGTTTTCGTTTCGTTCGTTTCGTTTCGTTCGTTCGTTCGTTCGTTCGTTCGTTTTTTCGTTCGTTCGTTCTTCGTTCGTTTCGTTCGTTCGTTCGTTCGTTCGTTCGTTCGTTCGTCGTTGTTCGTTCGTTCGTTCGTTCGTTCGTTCGTTCGTTCGTTTCGTTCGTTCGTTCGTTCGTTCGTTCGTTCGTTAGTTCTTTTGCCCGAGATGCTCTGTCTCTTCATCAATCCGCTGTCGGGCCTGTTGTGGCCTCCTTTACCATGCCTCAAGTGGGAATCGAACCCCCACTCCGGTTTTCCAGATTAGAACACTAACCACTAACCTACCGGATGCCACTACTTACTCATTGGCATTTTATCTCTTTAGTTTAATACGGCGATTACAAGTACTTACCACGCTCGCTTACAAATAACTACATAAATAAGTACTTACAAATACATTCTTTCAGTGTGTGTAAAAAAAAATAAAATGAATGGAAAAGTCCAAATAAAACTCAAAATAAAGTACTTATATGAGTACTATATGAGTACTTTAAAGTAATGCAGGCGGTATGTAGTAGTCATTGAAAAGTAAGTGGTTATTACCAAGTTTTTGCTGGGTACTTATTACTTTTAAAGGAGGATGTAGGTTATATAAGATGTTAAGAAATGCACTCTGGTGGGAAACAAACCCACTATATCCGGTAAAATTTAATTGAACATTTTGTTAACAGATTTTGAAGCTCCTTATGTAATAAACATGTGTACAAAGATAATATAAAAACTTTCCAATTATAAGTGGGCGAATAAACTTATTAGTTGTAGCTGTTAACCTAGACAAAACCACCCACTACTTTTATGGGCCTAAAGGCGATTTAATTATTTAATATTATTAAAATTGTATAAATTTTGAATAAAATTTTCTCATACTACTTAACTTCTAGAAATGCTTATAATTTTGCGTATTATTTCTAGTAAAATGCGCAATATAATAATTTGTTTTATATGTGTACTTGTTCGAGTAATATGAAACCATAAATCTATAAAATATTGTTGTATGTATTCAATTTTATTAAGAACATAAATAAACATTTCATTCACTAACTCATACAATATTCAGCAAAAAAAAAAACTAGACTGAAATTTAATATTTATATAAACACAAATACATACATATAAAAGATATTGATTGACAGGATATAAAGGTATTAGAGGTCTTCTTATGTTTTATATATATAATCCTAGTTTATTTTTATGCCATTGTTGTCATGTTGTTATTTTTTTTTTTTTACGAAAAAAAGTAAGTTATTTTCTTTATTTTACTAAATTTAGGACATATTCCTACACAAGAAAATAATAAACCTTCAAATAAACGTTTTCGTATGTGAAAATAAATCAAATCAATTGTTTTATTGAGCCCTCAAAGTAATGAAAGTATGAGTACAAAAACAAATAAACAAATAAATAATTTTCTATATAAATATATCACCAGTACACCAGTACTAAAACCATAAACAAAGAAAACGTTTTCAAATTTCTTTGAATAAATTGAGAATTTCTTTAAAACATCTAAACATACTTTTGTACTTTTGTATATCAATAAATAAACCGCCTATTGTCATACTATATATTGCATGTCTGTGCTCTAACTTTGAGTTTTGTATGTGCAAAAAAAAAGGGGAGCCGAATTTGTTGTTTATATCGTGTGTATAATAATATAAACACAAAAATCGAGCAAAGTGTCAAATTTTTAACATTGACAAGTGTCTTTATACGCAAAAAAAAAACACAATGAATTTTATGCCAGTGTTTACACATATGAAAGGGAATTTAATTTCAAAATTCACTCATACCCTTTATAGACGGCAGTGAGAGAGAGAAAAAGGCAAAGTTTTGCAGTGTTTGTTTAACATTAGGGTAAATGGAAACGGTTCAGTTTCTTTAAGTTAAAGGTGTATATCTTAAGAAAACTATTATTCAGCTAGCTGTATAAAAAGATAATACTTTTTTTCTTTATATAACTAATATATTTTTATTAAGAAATCTTTATTCAGCTAGCTGAATAGAAAACAAAATGTTCCCAATGAGTTTTTATTACATTATGTTAATAGTTTTTTGGAATTTTTATAAGAAATCTACAATTCAGCTAGTTAAATTTAAAGATAAAACATCTCGTAAATGCCTACTGCTTCTATTTATCAATATTTTAAATGAAAACCCTTATTCAGCTAGCTAAATAAGTAAAATATGTTCGTAAAACCATTAAAAGATATTTTTTAGTAACTCTAACTTTAATTCAGCTATTTAGTTTATATTTAAAAGCCTATTCAGCTAGCTGAAAGAAGAAAATGGGTTCCCAAAACAGTTTTATGGTAACATGTTTATATTGCTTTCGAATTTTTACACTAAATCTACAATTCAGCTAGATAATTTTAAAGTTAAAAGCTTTCTTAAACATCTAAGACTTTCGTTTATCAATATTTTAAACAAAAAATCTTATTCAGCTAGCTGAATTAGTAAAATATGTTTGTAAAACTATTTAATTATAACTATTATCTTATATTTAAACTTTAATTTAACTTAAGCTGGCTGAATTGTCAAGATTTAAAAAGTGTTATTGATTTATCTTTCGTTTTCTTTATTCAAACCTTAATTCAGCTGTTTAGTTTACATTTAAAAGCTTATTCAGCTAGCTGAATGGCTAAAAAGGATTCCCAATATAGTTTTATGATATTATGTTTATAACACTTTCGAATTTTTACACTAAATCCACAATTCAGCTAGATAAATTGAAAAATAAAACCTCTCGTAAACATCTAAGACTTGTATATATTAGAATTATAAACAAAAAACATTATTTTTTTATAAATACTCTACCTATTATTTGTAAACATTTTAACACAAAAATCTTTATTTAGCTAGCTGAATTACAAATAAATAAACATAGCAACAGTTTCTGATGTTTTTAAAATTTGTTTTCATTATTTTTGCACTAAATTCCTAATTCAGCTAACGAAATTGAAAGTTTGGCTTCTTCAGCAAAAGTTTTATTTGCTATTTATGGAATTTCACATATAAACTCTTAATTCAGCTAGCTGTATGTCAAAAGAGACTAAACAGAAGCTAGCTGAATTGCATACAAATAAATAAAATAATATTTTTTTGATATTTAAATCTTTTGTTTTGTGCATTTTTGCATTCAGAACCTTAATTCAGCTAACGTTATTTATAATTTAGCCACTCCGCAAAAAGTTTTATTCCTTTTTAATGAAATTTTGAACAAAAATTCTTAATTCAGCTAGCTGAATTGCAAATAAATAAACAAAATAATATTTTCGGATATTTAAATAATTTGTTTTCAGCATTTAAAATATAGCTCCTCCACAAATAGTTTTATTCTCTACTTATGAAATTTCTAACAAAAATTCTTAATTCAGCTAGCTGAATTGTAAAAATCTGAACAAACTCTTAATTCAGCTAGCTGAATTGCAAATAAATAAACAAAATAATATTTTCTGAAATCATTTGTTTTGTGCAGTTTTGTATTCAGAACCTTAATTCAGCTAACGAAATTTAAAATTTAGTTTCTCCACAAATAGTTTTATTTCTTTTTAATAAAATTTCTAACAAAAATTCTAGCTGAATTGTAAAAATCTAAACAAACTTATATGTAAAAAATGTTCTTAACACTATTTATTAAATATTGTTGCCATTCAGCTAGCTGAATACGTCTTAACTTAAAATCAGTTTAAATTCTTTTAGTAAAACACACCCCTTTTTGCAACATCAAACGCCCCGTCTTACTCTCATTTTTGAAACGTAAACATTGTGAAGGCAAAAATGTAAGCGAAAAAAAAAAAAATACAAAAATAATTTAAACATTTTTCGCTCTTCTTCTTTTAAGTTTTCCAACTTCTGTCAAAGTCTTTCAATTTTTTGTTCGTCAGTAAGAGTGTTTTCTGTTCATTTCGTCTTTAAGTAATATCCTCTCAACAAAACAAAACCATGCATTTTATTTTCTTGTTTATTTATCGAATGTCTTTTAGCTGTTGTGCCTGTCTCCTTCTGCGATTTGTTGTTGTTATTGTGGTGTTTTTGGCAGTTTCTGGTACGTTTTCTGAAAATGAAGTCATTTTCATGTTGTGAATTACTTATAAACTTTGACATGATAAACGCATATGTCAATTGTGTAACATACACACAAACACACTTATGTATATATACACATATTAACACAGTGCGTGTTATTTTATGTTTTCATATAGTGTTATAAACAAAACACAATTTTTCTCTGTTGTTTATGTGTTTTCTGTACAAAAAAACAACCAAGAAACAAATTCATATGTACTGCATAGTTGTTTGTTGTTGTTGTTTTGTTTCAAATAGAATTTTTATGCCATACAATTTCACACTGTTTCATTCATCAAATACATTCACTTTACACTTTAGTTTTTTATGTGTTTTGATATGTATGTATGTCTGACTTGCTGAATGACTGAACGCAACATAAAAGTTTATTGAATATTTGATTTTATGTTTTTCGTTTAACATAATAAGGAAGGGAGGCGAAAAACATTACACTATTATTAGATTGAATATTTAATGAATGAAAAGAAATCATATTAAAATTATTGCTGAGATTTATGACTTAAATATTGAGCTGAAGAAATTTTTGGTTTTTTAATAATGAAGCGCTGTTATATTTAATTCAGCTAAATGAGTAGGTGTGTTTAATTTGCATATTTGAAGTTAGAAATTATATTTATGATGTTTTCCTTTAATTCAGCTAGCTGAATTAAAGTTTTATATAAAATTTTAAAAGTTTTGTTAAGGAAACTTGGAAATTACATGAAATTTTAAGTTTACCAATGAATTTGTTATATTCAGCTATCTTAATTGGTATATATTTGCTATTATAAGAACTTTCACAGAATTAAGTTTAGTTTTCTTAAAAACTTGTCATATTCAGCTAGCTGAATAAGCCAAGATATCATAAATATTTAACAAATAATGTAAAAATGTTAATTATTAGGGAAAATAAATGTTTTTTTTTTGTAATTCAGCTAGCTGAATAAGAAAGTTTCCTTAGTAACATTGTTTATTTAAAGTAAATCGAAAGGTTATATGCTTTCACTTTAACAATATGCATACATTTTTACCATTCATGTGAAATGTTGCAAGTTCTGTTAGGGAAACTTGCATATTACATGATATTTTTAAGTTAGCAGCACAATTTGTTACATTCAGCTAGCTGAATTAGTATATATTTGCTATTATAAGAACTTTTACAGAATTAAGTTTAGTTTTCTTAAAAACTTTTCATAGTCAGCTAGCTGAATAAGCCAAAATAACATAAATATTTAACAAATAATATAAAAATGTTAATTATTAGGGAAAATAAGTGTTTTTATTGTAATTCAGCTAGCTGAATAAGTCAAAATAACAAAAATATTTAACAAATAATATAAAAATATTAATCATTTGTGAAAATAAATGTTTTTTCTTGTAATTCAGCTAGCTGAATAAACCAAAATAACATAAATATTTAACAAATAATGTAAAAACGTTAATCATTAGGGAAAATAAATGTTTTTATTGTAATTCAGCTAGCTGAATAAGAAAGTTTCCTTAGAAACATGGTTTATTTATAGTGAATCGAAAGGTTTTATGCTTTCACTTTAACAATATGCATATATTTTTACCATTCAGCTAGCTGAATTACTAAAATAAATTGTTTTAAAACTAAATATTAGGAAAAAAACAACAAATTTTGCTTTTTCAATCAAATTCAGCTAGCTGAATTGTAAAAATATAAACTAAACTTTAATATTATTGAGAATTTTACAATAAAACTTTAACAATAATAAATTAAACAATATCAGACTTTATTAACTTTTGTAAAATCAACAAATTTTTGACAAAAATCTAAACAGGTTGTAAATTTTAAAAGTGTATGCTCTTCGTCTATATAAACTGCATTATTCATAAGCTGTTCGCTTTAAAACAAAATGAAATTTACTTAATTAAACATTTAGATCATTATATTGTTTTTCATAATTGATTTTGATGGCTTAATAACAAATTTTAATCAATTAAGAAAAATAAATTTTTAAGAGTGAATTTGTTAAAACAAATATTAATTAGAAATCATTAAATATTTATAAATTTCATAATTTTCCTTAAAATAACAAACCAAAACAATTTCAACTAACCGCATAAATTATAATAACATAAATTTAAAATTTTTCAAATATTTTTATCATATTTAAAAGATAAAAGCCAGAAAGAAATCTGTTTATTTCTATTTTTCCACAAAAAACTGAAAAAAGGAAAGAAAACTAAAAAAAAAATTGTCTCTGTAACTGTTAGACTGTCTTTATACTTTTTATAATGACATTATGATGAATTACAATTTTGTTTGGAAAATGATAGAAAATTGTGTAGAAAAAATTAAATAAATTGTTAAAATGTTTGTTTATGACATGATGTCACTATTAAATCCGTTTTAGTTTTTTGTAAGTATGAAATTTCCTCTGTTTAATGCAGTTATTTAAGTTAGAGAGTGAAAAAAAAAACAAGAAAAACTAAATGACAAATGCAATCTTATCGTAAAATAACCTAAATAGTAAAGGAAAATAAATACACAAAAATAAAAGACAAGATAAAGAAAAAAAAAATTGTTTGAACTATTTGCTGCAGTCATGTACAATACGGTTTTCTATACCCTACACTAGATAGTGAAGGTATATTAATTAAAGAAAAGGATTTGAGACATTAAGTAAGGAAAAGGATTTGAGACATTTACTTAACTCAAGATCTAGATAGTATTGTTTATAGACAATAGTCTATAGCCTTGACTATTGATCAGTCTTGACTTATAGATCAGTCTATAGTCTTGACTATAAATCAGTCTATAGCATTGACTACAGATCAGTCTATAGTCTAGATTATAGATCAGTCCATAGTCTAGACTGTAGATCAGTCCATATTCTTGCCTATAGATCAGTCCATAGTCCTGGCTATAGATCATTTTATAGTCGTGACTATAGATCAGTCTATAGTCTTGACTATAGATCAGTCTATAGATCAGTCTATAGTCTTCAATATAGACCAGTCTATAGTCTTGCCTTTAGATCAGTCTATACTCTTGACTGTAGATCAGTTTATAGTCTTAATTATTAGATTACTCTATAGTCTTGACTATAGATCAGTCTATAGTCTTGACTATAGATCACTCTATAGTCTTGACTATAGATCACTCTATAGTATTGACTATAGATCACTCTATGGTCTTGACTATGGACAACTCGATAGTCTTGACTATAGATCACTCGATAGTCTTGATTATAGATCACTCAATAGTCTTGACTATAGATCACTCGATAATCTTGACTATAGATCACTCTATAGGCTTGACTATAGATTACTCTACAGCCTTGACTATAGATCACTCTATAGTCTTGACTATAGATCACTCTATAGTCTTGACTATAGATTACTCTATAGTCTTGACTATCGATCACTCTATAGTCTTGACTATCGATCACTCTATAGTCTTGACTATAGATCAGTCTATAGTCTTGACTATAGATCAGTCTATAGTCTTGACTATAGATCAGTCTATAGTTTTCACTATAGATCAGTTTATAGTCTTGACTATAGATCAGTCTATAGTCTTGACTATAGATCAGTCTATAGTCTTGACTATAGATCAGTCTATAGTCTTGACTATAGATCAGTCAATAGTCTTGACTATAGATCAGTCAGTAGTCTTGACTATTGATCAGTCTAAAGTCTTGACTATAGATCAGTCTATAGTCTTGACTATAAATCCGTCTACAGTCTTGACTGTAGATTAGTCTAAAGTCTTGACTATAGATCAGCCTATAGTCTTGACTATAGATTAGTGAATGGTGTTGTGTATAGATCAGTCTATAGGTCAGTCTATAGTCATGACTATAGATCGGTCTATAGTCTTGACTATAGATTAGTCTATAGTCTTGACTATAGATCAGACTATAGTCTTGACTAAAGATCAGTCTATAGTCTTGACTATAGATCAGTCTATATTCTTGACTATAGATCTGTCTATAGTCTTGACTATAGATCAGTCTATAGTCTTGACTATAGATCAGTCTATAGTCTTGACTATAGATCAGTCTTGCCTATAGATCACTCTATAGTCTTGACTATAAATCACTTTATAGTCTTGACTATATATCACTCTATAGTCTTTTCTATATAATTTTGACTATAGATTACAATTTCTCTAAAATTTGTCTATTTTTTGAAAAGTGTGCATTAAAATTCGCCTATTACCTCTTGTAATCCTATGACCAGTTTTTCTTTTAACTCTAAAATTTAAAAATTTAAACATGTATATTTTAGTCAATAAAAACATTTAAACATTTTGTTTAACATTAATTTTTTCAGATTTTTTTTACAAGATAAACCATGAATTTGTTATTTATTTGTTTAAATAAAAAATATCTTTTACGGTTCAAACTAAATTAAAAGACGCCATAAATATATTGTTTGATTTTGGAAAATAGAAATGAAATGATTATAGATCAAATACGATTTCACTAACAATGTTACAACAAAATAAAAACAAAAACATTTAAAACGCCTAGAAACGTGACTTTTTTCAATTTCCTCAAAATTTAAATTTGAAAATTTATTTAACGAAAAAACACGAAAATTTCTTTAAAATTTTTTTTTTTTTTTTTTTGTAATATTTAAAATTAAAATTTTTCTGTGCAAAAAAAGAAAAGAAAAGCCTTTTAAAAGTATAGCTAATAAATTTTGTTTTAAAAAAAAATAATAAAACACTTTTCGAAGAACACGTACAAATATCATAAAATTCACTTGTTTTAATATTTCTCCAGCAACATTAATATGTTTGCCACGCAAATTAACTTTACATTTGGTTCTATGTTTTATATAGATGGTACGGTAGTACTATAGCAATTTTCCAGCAAATAATAATAACATAATTTGTTGAAATATAGCAAAATATGAAAAAGAAGCAAATTTACAATTACTTTATTAGTAGAAAATGTGTCAGAGTTTCGCAAACATTGTTTTTCCTTTTACTTATTTAGTCATTATTAATAATGGGAATAAGACTATAGCAATTAGTGACAAAAATTGTTGTTTTTAAGTTTATTGCCTGATAATTGGAAAATTACTGATGAAAAACTATTTATTAAGGTTTTTTTTCTAGTGAACTGCATAAATATTTGATGCATTCGAGTGTTTCACAAGTTGATGGTTTTGTGTTCTTTGAGAAAATTTAGTTAATTAAGCATTTATAGTTTTGAATAGCAAATTTTTTCTCTCACGTTCTTTTTAAACTAAAGCAACGTCATTAAAGATGTTGCAATTGCCCCTTAGATCCAATTAATTCACCGTTCGATTCACTCAATTTCCCAAATCACTAGACATTTGTTATACGTAATGTGTAGTTGCCGCAGAAGATGTTTAAATGTTCCACCAACTAAGATATCTTAAACTAAGGTTTTTTCGTTATCTAGAATATCCGATAGAAGTGACATTAATGAATCACATGCTTTAGCCAAAAGTCAAAACATACTATCATGAATGCCCTTGTCAAATTGCAGAAACTATATTGAAGAACTAATCCAGCGTTCTGATATTGACAGTCTTCTGGTTCGTTCCTTTACAGGAGAGAAACTTGACACTATTGGTCCTTAATGGGTTTTCTTTAAGATCTCTTATAGTTACACTTAAAGCAAACTGTCCTGAATAGGTTTTCTTTAACATCTCTTATAGTTATACCTAATGCAAACTAGTGGCCTCCGGTAGGTTAGTGGTTAGTGTTCTAGTCTGGTAGACCGGAGGTGGTGGGTTCGATTCCCACCTGAGACACTGGTTAAGGAGCGCACAACAGGCCCGATAGAGGCCTAGGTGTATTTCTTCGGATTTGATGTATATACATCCTCCTTTCAAACTAACTAACTAATGCAAACTATATGATTCATGTCAGATCGTATGAACAACCCACCTAATAGTTACTGTTGAAGAATCAGTTCAACATCTACTATAGAACCTCACTCCACCAATTACGAATTTGTGGTACAAGACTTTTTCGTAATCTAGAATAGCCGATAGAAGAGGTCAAAACAATGAGCCGGCTTAAATAGTTTTATATTCAGGGTTCTGTCTGAATTATATTGACAATGACTGTGCAATAATGGCAAAGTTTCTGTCTTTTAAAGATATGACTGGCCCTTAATAGGAACTTGTTAAAGCCTCTTAGAGTCATACAGTACGATTACACTTACATATATAAGATCATATGGACAACCCACGTTACTGCAAAACTTGTTTAAACAAAGAAGAATCGGTACAACATCTTATATGACCGTCAACAACTGAGAAATCTAGGAACAAGGCTTCTAGGTAATCTGACAGAAGCGTCACTAACGAATCACATAAGGTCAAAACAATCGGTCTTATGTCCCGATAGACCGATCCTGAGCGATCTTGTTTTATATGAATCTTTTTGATATCGGGTTTCAGCGTTCTGTTGCTATTTTTAGCCTGTTATAAATCTGAAGAAAACTATAAATAGCGATAAAAGCGCTCCTTCGGAAAAAGTTAATACGGTACAAATCTGACTCGACATTCATCATACTTTACAATATAGTTTTAAGGTTCACAAGACTATGGAATACAGTTTAAACTGTCGTAAATACTTGTTATCTGTATAATCAATATAAGGGGCATAGAAACAAAGGCAGCAATCCCCATTTGATTTATGACTTTACCCAGAAACTTTGGATCCAATTTGCTGGCAAAATTATGTATTTATTTCAAAATTTCTCTATATCTACTTCTAGTGTATTTACAACTGATTAAACACAGGACCATTTATGCGTCCTGGGATAGGGATCGGGATCGTAGAGAGCATTTCTGTGAAGTTTTTAAATTTCCGGTAGATGGCGCTGTGTTTTAGTCAATTACAGCTAAACCACTGAGCCGATTATTTGAAAGAAATAATTACTTGTGGGCTAGTTAAGGTCTCATTTAGGTCCACTAAAGCCTACTAAGCTCAACTAGTAGAGAATCTTTAAGAAAAATCTCAACCATCTAACCCTATTGTACAAACAGAGGGACATGACTAAAACCTCTTAAAATCTAACATGAGCAACCCATTTAAAATATAAAACATTTAAGTTCCATATTGATTATTTCTTTCATTTAAAGCTACTTTTTGTCTGCCTTTAAAGTCAAAACAAACCATTAACATAAAAACCAAAATACACATGCGAAAATTGAATTTTGAAAAGTTCTAAATTTTTTGTAGAAAAAATAAAACTCGTGCGTTATATTCAACATTGTATCCATATATGTTTCAAATATAAAGTACTTACACGCAATTTCTTTTTTAACTTTTACATTTAATGTTTTGCTTTCAAGTAAACTTTTTCTACACTGAAAATAGTTCCTGCTTAATATATATAAAAAAAGTTTTTCGTACCTTTGTAAAATTAGTTAAGGCTTTGATTAAACAATATTTCGTTTTATTTACGAATTTTCGTAAATATTACGAAGGAAGCAGTTTTTCTTAAAGTTAAGCATGTTTTTCGTTTCAGTGTATAGACTTTTTTATTAAAAGTCATTAAGGCTGCTTGTTAAATTACAAAATAAAATGTTCATTTTCCCCGAAATGTAAAGAGCAAAAAAATTAAGAAAAAAAGAAAAGTTAATAGGTTATTAAAACGCGAATAAATGCATACGTATGTATACAGATGTGTGTAGGTCTAAAAAAAAAATGTGCCATAATTCTGTAAGGAGACACAAATTTGGAGTGTATTAAATAGAAATTTAATTTGTAGTAAATTACAACATTTTTTTGTAAAAAAGATTTTAATGGTTAAAAAAATTTAAGAATATTTTAAAATTTAAGATTTAATAAATTATTAGGAAATAATGTTGAACGAACTGGTTTGATAACAAGGCTTACAAGCCCTATTCAGCGATTCAGTTGTGTGAGGGCTATGTGAAATAATGGTTCGATCTTCAATAGGTTTCGTCCTTGGGAGAAAACATGATAATATCCTAATTATCATTAAATTATCATCACAATTGCGACTTGTTGTTTGATTACAAAGTTTACATGGACGGATGGACATGCAGGCAGATAGACAGATAGATAGACAGACAGAGACAGACATAGAGACAGACAGGCAGACAGACAGACAGACAGACAGACAGACAGACAGACAGGCAGACAGACAGACAGACAGACAGACAGACAGACAGACAGACAGACAGACAGACAGACAGACAGACAGACAGACAGACAGACAGACAGACAGACAGTCAGACAGACAGTCAGACAGACAGACAGACAGACAGACAGACAGACATATAGACAGACAGACGATTGGACATAGCTAAATCGACTCTGAAAATGAGTCGAGTCGGGTGTAGGACCAATATTATTGAGCGTTACAAACATCAGCACAATCCCAATATACCCTTTCCGCCTTCAGTGGTGTAGACAGACAGACATATAGACGGACGGACATAGCTAAATCGACTCTGAAAATGAGTGAAGTCGGGTGGAGGACCTATATTATTGAATTATCACCAAAATTGCGACTTGTTGTTTGATTACAAAGTTTACATGGACGGATGGACATGCAGACAGATAGAAAGACAGACAGACAGACAGAGACATAGAGACAGACAGACAGACAGACGACAGACAGACATAGAGACAGACAGACATAGAGACAGACAGACGATTGGACATAGCTAAATCGACTCTGAAAATGAGACGAGTCGGGTGTAGAACCAATATTATTGTGCGTTACAAACATCAGCACAAACCCAATACACCCTCTCCCCCTTAAGTGGTGTATAGCATAAAAATATTAATAAATTCTTAAAAATTCCTTAAGACAAGATTATTATGCAGAACAAAACCCTAATATAATCTTCAATTAATTTGTGTGTATGTTTCTTCACAAAAAAAATTCTTAATGATTCTTTGAAATTTGCACAAAAATTCCTTTCTAAGAAGGTCTAATTAGTTATTTTACTAAATTCTTAATATTTACCCTTAAAATTTTGCTGAATCCAAAAAAATTTTTCTCAAGGTCTTTAAAGAAAAAATGTTTAATTAATTAAACAAACATATCAAAATTGTAAATTTTTTTCATACATGTTTTCTTAAAAGATTTGTTGTATGTTTTGACATAAATTTTGTTGAAAGTTGGGGGAAAAGAAACAAAATCCTAAACTTATAATTAATCACTTACATTACATGGTTACATTATATGATTTTTTTTTTCCTGTTAACAAAACGAATCATTTAACAATCATTATTTAAGTAAACAATTAATTTTATGCTGTTTTCCTTCTACAAACAACTGAAAAAAAAAAAAACAATTAAATAAATAAACAAACTGACAAAGCTGCATGAAAAATCACAGCATGTAGAAAATGAGGGTTTTTCTTTTAATCATTTGCCATGTAAGTGTTTTTCTAAAAAAAAGTGTTTAGACAATGACTTTTCATTAGGCCATAATATTTTGACATATTGGCCAGAAAAAAAAAACAAACAAATAACACTTTAACATTAATAACATTTTAAACATAAAAGTGTTTATCTTGTGTGTATTTTAAGTAAATATTTAGTACTTTATAATATAGATTAATCGTTTAAAGATTTGTTTTCAATATATTGTTACTAGATTTAGATTAATGTGCCTTATATTAGTTTTAGAGGGGATTAAGCGGTTATATGACAGCTAAAGGTCCTTAAAGATCCTTAAGAACATCTTTTCCTAATCGGTCAGATTTCATTCACAACAATTTCTAATAGATTTTTTTGCATGATTCCCGATCATAAATGAAACTTGTAACTTAATATCTTAGCCTGCGCTAAAGCATAGAACCAACACATAGAAGAACCGATTCTTTTTCGGCTAAGCTGCTTTTAGCATCATCTGGAATTTCAGGGGTAATACTCGCCAAATGATTCCCCCGAAAAGAACACTTGTCAATAATGAGACTCTTACAACAACAACAACGAAACTTTGTTATTTTGTAGATTTTTCATATACCCTTCTCTCTTCTGTGGAGATCAATTTATATATACATTTGGCAAGTAATAGTGAATCTGGGTTTTTAAGCCTAATACCCTCTCTTCGATGCCACAACCAATAGAATATACAAAATCTTTTACTACATAGTTTCGTTGTTATTGTAAAAGTCCTACTGATGCTGAGAGTTTTCTATCAGAGATCTTTAGACGACTATAAATCGGGTAATTATAAGCAAATTTTTTTGTTGTTTGGGGAAACCCAACTGCTGCAGATGACTCAATGTAATGGTATCCAATACCTCATCACTTATAACCTTATGTTGCTAGGCAAAGTCATACACCTTGAGGACACTTCAATTGCTGTTCATGTAAATGTTAATGCTCGACATATCGACTTGAGTCCCTGGGATCTTAAACAATCTATTCTTATTCGTTTATGCTCAGAATGTGCGAAAAACTCTGGATCTTAAGAAAGGATCAGGATCTTAATGATATTTGGAATATAAATAAAAAGTAAAGAAATGACTGAACTGCAAACATTGTTAACGTCAACCCATATAAATAACAATATTGAACATATCATTGAAGGTCACCTCACCCCTTGACATGCTACCCTGAAGATTTTTCCCCTTCCGGTTTTGATTTCAAGCCGGGGAAAAGAGGTGCTATTCTCTAGTCTGCCACGACTATAAACTGGTAGTGTCAAATATATTCTCGGCCTTTCCTTAGAATGATTTGACCTAGGGACGAACCAGGCAGCCATATGGTACCAAGGGAACCTCTAGCCCTGAGGGCAATGTTTCGGACTCCCACGTATCCCAATATCTAGATTGAGTGTGTCTAATATTTTTCTCAAACGAATATGTCGGATTGAATGGTGACTGATATCCGATATCTTTGTTAGGGTATGTTCAGGCTTTACTAAGAGCAACATTTTCTACCGAACTAATATTCTTTTGACACACTGCCTCGAATTTGTCAAACAAACGTTGAAGTTTTCCACTGTGCAATAGACGTCGTCAAAACATCGAAAGAAATTCAATACTGGGAAGCAACTTTAGGCTAAAGGAGATCTACTGAACTTATTTACATGAAGTTTGACACACCGAAATGTCTTTACTCGAAATTAAGGTTTTATTCGAACTTATTTACATGACACGCCTCTTTTTTCGCCCATTTCTCATAAAAGAATTATAATGTGGAAATCTCGACAGTGAATGTTACGCTTCTTGGTATTTCGTTGGAATTAGATCCAAATAAGATATTGGATGTATCGATGTTTTGCCAGATATTGAATGCCTCAGTAATATTGATTAGAAAATTCTATAGAACTAGGTCTAGAAAACTGAGTTTCTGAACATTGGTTTATAGATCGTTCGTTATAAAAGGCTTTTCCATCAACATTTGCCATCGAGAGGAGTGCTCGACAGAAACAATAGCAGCATATGTACGAATGTCGAAGTGCTTTATGTGAGTACCTGCCGTGTTGGCCTATCTCACTGTGGTCTTTTTCATCCACTGTATAGCCTTGAGAACGGTCTACCAACGCCCCTTCAATATTCAATGAAGAAATCAGGTAGCAATTTCTGTACATGGCTAAGCCGGTCCATGTACAAGCACTTTGCTGAAGTACTTGTGCTATCTAATCTCTAACCATTGCTGCCCCGTTGCTTAACTTCCGAGATGTAAAACACCACTTCCATTTACAGCCACGCAGATGGGACGTAACCGGTAGACCGAAGTACTAATCCATCAACTAAGCCGAGACTTTGTTCTTACTCACAGTGACACACTGTGGTAATTCTGATATGAACAGAGTTTACTCTGAACATATCCGGACAAGGAAGGAAAATTCAATGATATCATTTGTATATGATACCTTTCATCCATCATCATTCAACCCAGCACAGACGGGCGGATGAGGCCCGCATACTCACATTCATCCCGTACCATATACAATTAACACCAACTCATTTCCAATGCTTAGTCCCACAGTCACTCCTCTGTGAAGTATCTGTTGTTTCGGCAACAGCACCGAACTTATCCCGAAATATTGACTTTACCTTACAATTTGGGTTTAAACCACAGCCACTACGTGGATTCCGAAAGAACCTCAACCAACTGACCAGCCAGGACATAGTCCTGCGGGAAACTGGCCACCCGTAGTACCAGATTATGTTGTTCTCTGGTTAGACCCTATGTAAAATCATACCAACGATTGGCCGAGGTATGAAGTGACATCACCAGTTTATAGTCCAGGCAGACTAGAGGTACTTTCATACTAGGTCCAGAAAACTAAGTTTCAGAACATTGGCCCCGATGATTCATTTATAGATTTTTATACAAGGCTTTTCCACCAAGATTTTCCATCGAAAGAAGAGCTCAACAGAACCAATAGCAGAGTCAGTCCATATTTTGATCTGATTAGATTCTGATCGGTTCATTGACCATTAATTTTAATAAAATTGCATACTATATCAACCTTTGATAAAAGTGGGTTTTAGAAAAGATGTTTGGATAGACCACAAAGGATTCTCATATGAAAAGATATCTGTGTTTCCAGAAAATGTTAAATTCTGTAACTTTAAGAAAATAATGAAAAACCTTTTAGTCTACATTATTAATTTACAACACTATGATATATTTCACACTTGTATATCAAAACTAAGCAACCAATTAATTAATTTTTCATTTATAATTTATTTGTTTTTACTTTTCTTACACGATGTTGATGTTGTTATTCTGTATCTATTTACCAAGTATATTTTCAAAGCCATATAAAAAAACAATGTTTTTCTAAGGATTCTAACAAAAATAATAGAAAAAGGAAAACAAACAACTAGAAATTTTCGGTTTTTTTTTCAATTTCTTAACTAACTCATCTATTACTGGTGTAATATGAAGAAGATCTATTACTTTGATTTGTTTTCTTTAGGCTGATGTTTAATGGGTGGTGTAGCGTTGATGATGATGATAATAATAATGACTAGGATGGCGCCAAACTTTGTATCATTTAGATAAATCAAAACTGGGGAAAAAAATATATACAAAAATATTCTTTGCTAGCTGTTGTTTGATGTGTGTGTGTATGGTAGATTTGTAATACAAATACAAACAAATAGGCAAACATAGAAATGCACATATGAGAAGTCTTAGATTTACACATGTATGTATGTATATATGTCTGTACATTTAACATAGACTAAAATAAATATTATAAATATAAACATCAATTATAACTTTGTTGATTTAGCAATAAAATTGTTGACTTTTGTTATATATTTTTTCTACTTTAAGAAAAATTTTACTCCAAATACACATTGGATATATAAAATCCATAAGATTCTAAAAGATTGAGATACTTTTATTTTCTAACCCAGATATTTTCTGTTACTTTTTGAACCTAATACATGTACTTAAGTGTAAATGATATGTTTGTATTTGATAACATGTTCAGGTTCATATTGTAGTTGTAATATGTATACAAATATCCTGCAGTTTTAAAGGGAGTCAAAGTATCTCTTTTAGAGAGTATGTTTATAAAGAGTCTAATTATATTTTACACTCAAAATGAGGCATAGGAGATACATCTGTCACTTTAGTATCTCTGGGTAAAGTATAGAGTAGTCAACAGTCACACTAGTGTTCTTCAGGGAATACATTTCACACTTTTTTCTGCATTGCATCATAAGTAGTTATTAATCAACTACACATTTTTAATCGCAGTGAAATAAAGGATAAGAAGGATAAGGCACACTGCCGGTTATACCATATCATTACTCATATCATCCTTCTCCCCATATGTACATAACTAACTTGATTTCTTTTCTTAGGTCCTTTATTCAACAGACAGAAAGACAAACTGACATGTCTTTCTATCTGTCGTCTATCGTGTTTGAGTTTTTTTTTTCCAAGAAATTAATTAAATGTAAAATATTTGACATTTAGAATTTTGTTAAAAAGCAAAAAAAAAAAAAAAAAAATGAAACTAATATGTGGATGTAGTATACATGTTTATTTATCTCTTATACGCCTTAAGGCTGTCAAATTCATTATCTTATAAATATCACAAAAGTTGTATCTAATATTTATATTTAATTTCAATTTTCGTTACACTTACATATGCATGTCAATAAACAAAAGTGAAAGGTCAATTTTGGTTAAAAGTTTGAAAATTGTTTTTAGCATCGGTAAATAAAGTTAATGAATTTTGGTGGGAAATTCATTTAAAGTAATGATTTGTGGGTATACACTTGAGTTCATCGCAGTTATTACTACATTTCTATATAATTTCAATGGATCCCAGCATTTTGTGGCACGTATAAAGGAGTTGATCTTTCGGTTGTTTACATTAGTGTTCCGCTAGGTGCCGTGATTTGGCAGAAAATGTGGCATACTCTTCTTTCCATTTCTGGGAAGATTCAATCTTTTGTCATGAATCGCAAAAGGTCAAAATGTCAAAGTGCTTTACGTGAGTGGTCTTTTTCACATACAGAGTAAGCTTCTAGACTTACCAACGCCTTTTTGTGTATCTTACATGTTCATGTACAAGCACATTACTCAAGTACTCGAGTTGAGGAATGACAGATATCAAGAGTCAAGCTCAATCAAACCTCGATAAGGAAAAGTCCCAACATTAGCTGAAAACACCCTACTCATGGTATGAGGAATGCTTCAAGCCATTCCCATCATTTTCAGACTCAACCCAGTCGCCCAACTGCACTACTGAGATGGCTCTGTTGTTTCGGCAACAGCACCCAGGGAAGTAATTGGTAGTTCAAACCATAGAAAATACCCAATATTAGTTGAAAACACCCAATTGAATGAGGAATGCTCTAAGGCATTCCCATCATCTTAAGACTCAACCCAATGCATTTATTGACCTCTAACGTCGCCCAACTACACTACCGAAATGGCTCTGTTGTTTCGGCAACAACACCTGGGGAAATAATTGGTAGTTCAAACCAATTACGAACACCCGACATTAGGTGAAAATAACCAATTGAATGAGAATTCTCTAAGGCAATCGATCTCTTCTCTTGCTAATGAAGTTTCAGTTCAAACCGTAATAATGTTTACTAGATATCTGTTGATGAACTGGAATCCAGTAGATTCTTACTATTGAATGTTTCGCTATGCCATTAATAGCCCATTGAATGGTTTGGTTGCCGAATAACAACACTGTTACTACTTCAGCTAATCGGAAACCGTTTAATTGCTTATAGTAAGGCTTATATAAGGGTGCTGTAGTCAATATTTTCCGGTAGTTCTCTCAGACCGTTGGGTATGGTCGTATGACCAGACATATCACATGAAACTCAACTTTTAAGTTGAATCGAGGAGTTAAGAGTAACTTGTTGAACCATTAAACTAATAAGTAGCCAATTTTTCTGGACAGAAAGAGCCTTAGATGTAGTGGTAGTAGATGTATCAGTAATCATAAGTGCTGAGGAACGAATGATTCCTTCAAATTGTCTGCAGTGAAAGCAACAGCATTGATTTAGTAAATAGGCTAACCTGGTCAACCGATAATACATATATATATGATTCATATTGTAAGTCTGTTAACGCAAAAGAGCTCCACCAAAAGCACTCCTACATTCACACGTCGATATCTGTTAAACCGAGAACTAATGATTCCTTCAAATTGTCTGCGGCGAAAGCAACAAAATTGATTTAGGAAATAGGTTAATCTGGTCAACCGATAATATATGTATATATGATTCATATTGTAAGTCTGCTAACACCAAAGGTCTCCACCAAAAGCACCCCTATATTCACACATAAGCTCTCACATGTTAAAGAGCACAATAATAACTCTCTGCTGATGCCTGATAAACCGCTTGCTACTGACTTTCAAACTTTTCCTTAAAGATTTGTATAAAAAGTTGAAGAACTTAGAATGAATTACAGATAGAAGGGTGATTAAAACAAATGTTTAGAAAACTGATTTGAAACTCAAGTCAATTGATCACATTAAGTGTCATACAGCTTTCGGCAAAGAACTCTCTCGTTAGCTTTCTCTTTTATCACTGATGCAAGCATAGTTTCTGGTTATTATCGGTACCGAATCTATACGTACCGAATAGAGTTTATATATAGACTTAAAGAGCGAAATTTTAACGAAAAACCTGGTCTCTCGAAAGCTTATAATGCCAAAGAATTTGTGAAAAATTAGCACTTTTTAGGATTTTAAAACGCAACGCACAATAATGACACTCTGTCGATGTCTGATAAGCCAATTGCTACTGATTTTAGACAATTATGAGTTCCAAACTTTTCCTTAAAGATTTGTTTGAAAAAAGTTGGAGAACTTAGAATGAGTTACAGTTAGAAAGATAGATAGGTGATTAAGCCAAAAGTTTTGAAAACTGATTTGAAACTTATTGCGTGTCATGTAAGACTACAAAAGGCTCTCTTGAGCTTTCTCATTTATCACTCTCTGACGAAACTGATGCAAGCATGGTTTCTGGTTATTTTCGGTACCGAACTTAACTTTTTATGAAGTTATGGGAGAACATAGAATAAAGTTTATATAGAGACTTAGAGAGCGAAAATTTAACGAAAAAATTGGCCTCTCGGAAGCTTATAATGCCAAAGAATTTGTGAAAAATTTTGGATTTTAAAACCGAACATCGGATTTCATATTTAAGATTAAAGGTAAAAAAACTCAATGTTTTTGATATTTTTATGTCTGTCCTAGGATCTTTGTAGTTCTACAAAATCTTCCAATTGTATGAGCAATATTTCTTAAGAGATCCATAAATTAAGTTTCAATTGTAATACTTTGATTTATATTTCAAATATTTAATTGAGACTATTTTTAAGCAATTATTCTAGTCCATTAAAAACATAAATCTTTCGCTTAAGCTTCGGCCTTTAACTGAAATTTCTAACAAAATTCTAAAGAATGCCAACAACTTATTTATATAATTAATGTTCATACATAATTCCGAACATATGTAAAATCTCATTACAAATAATTTGATTTGGTATACTATGTACTTTATATCCAATTAATATAAATCAATTTATGACCCCAAAAATTGTCTATGTAACCAAATAATGACTTTTCCCCTTTCTTTTTTTTTTTTTCAAAAAAAAAAAACTTACGTAATTTATTCATTAGACTTTTGAGGAGTTAAGAAAGGAAAAAAAGAACAACAATATTTTTCTCATCATTATTACTCAATCATTTTTTTGTTTTTCAACCATAAAATTTTGTAATAAAAAAACAAACTCCAATTTTTATTTGTTATTTGTACGGAACAAAGATCAATTAGTTGCAAATAGAAAACAACAATTTTTGATGTCAGCTTGACGAAAAAAATATGTATGAACGACGAAAACGCCATAAATATATATTGTTTTCCAATTAAATATTCATAGTTTTATCGTTTTTCTATCACTTTGATCTATTTAACCCAGTTTAAGGGGGATCTGCTGGCAAACACATATCTTTACATCTTTTCTTTCATTTCTTCTTGATGATTGATGCATAATGACTGTATGAATATTGAAATACAGTATAGAAAAAACATCTGGCTGGAGCAGTGAAGTGTAGTTAAAAGTAATGCTGTTAGTTGCAAAAGAAACTATGAAAATATTATTAGAAGAGAGTCAAGGGAGTTTGTTTAAAATGCTGTGAAAGTACTATGAAGTAGACTCTTTTTCTGCATAAGTATGTATTCGTTGCATTTATATAAGAAATATAATTTGAATTGGAAATTTTATAAGTTTTGAATATTATGAATTGAAGATTTTATTTTTGCTTGAACACGGAATATATTTTCAAAAATTAAATGAACTTTTGTAGCAGTTTATGTTCTATCAATATTTTATTGGGCTTTAAAGCTCTATAAAATAGTATATTATGCTAAGAAAGCTAAGAGCTTTTACAAGTTATTCAACTTTAAGCTAGTTGGATTTGTAATCGATTAAAGCTTTTGGTAGCTTTATGGATTGCAGATTATTGTCTTAAAACAGTTTGTAGCAGTTTGTGTTTTATTAATATTTTTTTGATATTTAAAGCAACTTTTCTATTAGAGATTTCAGTATATCGTTCTAAGAAAGCTTTTAAATAGCTTTTTCCGATTATTCTCTTGCAAGCTAGTTAGATCTGTAAAACCCTTCTGCTATAACTGGTTTATTATATTTATCGATTAAAGCTTTTGGTGCTTTATGGGAAGCAGATTATTCTCTAAAAACATTTGTAGTAGTTTGTGTTTTATCAATATTTTATCGATCTTTTAAGCTGCTTTTATATAGTATATCACCCCAAGAAAGCTTTTAAACAGCATTTTCAATTATTCTCTTCAAACTTGTTTGATCTGTACAACCCCTTTGCTATTGTTGGTTTTATTATATTAATATAAAACTTTTGTAGCAGTTTGTTTTTTATCAATTTTTTTATTGATCCTTAAAGCGCCGTTTCTATTAGTAATTTGAGTATATCATTATAAGAAAGCTTTTTCCAATAATTCTCTTTTAAGCTTGTTAGAATTTGTTGATCTGCAAAGCTAAGTTGCTATTAGTAGTTTAAGTATAATCTATAAAAGCTTTCCCTTTGTACATCTAGGGGATATTTCAATAAAAGCTCTATCTTTATTTGGTGCAGATTATTCGCTATAGTAACACAAGCTTATTGGGAAACTTAAATGAAGGAGATATTCCTAGTAGTAGTTTCTTTATATTAATCTGTGAAAGCTTCAGAAAAACTTTATCCTTATACATTTTAAAGCTTTTTCTCTTTTAAGCTTATTCTGTCTTATTGATCTTAAAAACTCTGTTGCGATTAGTAGTTACATTACACCAACCTGTTAAAGCATTAGAAGAACTTTTTCTCTGTACATTTCAAAGCTTATTCTCTTTTAAGCTTATTCTGTCTTATTGATCTTAAAAGCTCATTTCAAAGCTTTATTAGTAGTTCCATTATAAAAATCTGTGAAAGCTTTAGAAAAACTTTATCTTTGTTCATTTCAAAGCTTTTACTCTTTTAAGCTTATTCTGTCTTATTGATTTTAAAAGCTCTGTTACGTTTAGTAGCTTCATTATATCAATCTGTAAAAGCTTCGAAAAAAAACTTTTCTCTGTACATATCAAAGCTTTATTAGTAGTTTCATTATATAAATTTGCGAAAGCTTTAGAAAAACTTTTTCTTATTCTGTCTTATTCATCTGAAGAACTCTGTTGTGATTATTATTTTTATATATCAATCTGCGAAAGCTTTAGAAAAACTTTTTTCTGTACATTTCAAAGCTTTATTAGTAGTTTCATTATATCAATCTGTGAAAGCTTCAGAAAAACTTTTTCTCTATACATCTCAAAAATTTTTCTCTTTTACGCTTATTCTGTCTTATTGATTCTAAAAGCTCTGTTGCGAAAAAATTTCCCTTACAAAGCTTTATTGAGAGCGGATTATGCGCTATAGCAATCCATCTCTAAAGGTTACTAAGCAATTTTTTCTATCAATCTATGAAAGCTTTTTATGAGCTTCTGCTTTGCATAATCCTAAGCTTTATTAGTAGCCATACGCTATAGAAACTTTAATATCTTTCTAGAAACCTATATCTGGTAGATATTCCAATCGTTCTCTTACGAGCTTGTTTGATCTTATTGATCCTTAAAACTCCGTTGGTATTAGTAAATTAAGTATACAAATGTATAAAAGCTTTGGCTATGAATACTACCAAACTTTATTGGTATTCGCTAAAGTTATCCAATTATTTGAAATCTGAAGTATATCAACCTATGAAAGCTCTCGATGATCTTGCGCTTTGCATACTCCAAAAAAGAAATAGTAACCAAGAAACTTTATTATCTTTCTGGAAACCTAAATCTGGTGGATATTCCAATCATTCTCTTTCGAGTTTGTTTGATCTTATTGATTTTTAAAGCTCAGTTGGTAATAGTAAATTTAGAATATAAATATAAAAAAGCTTTGGCTATGAATACTACCAAACTTTATTGGTATTCGCTAAAGTTATCCAATTATTTGAAATCTGAAGTATATCAAACTATGAAAGCTCTCGATGATCTTGCGCTTTGCATACTCCAAAAAAGAAATAGTAACCAAGAAACTTTATTATCTTTCTGGAAACCTAAATCTGGTGGATATTCCAATCATTCTCTTTCGAGATCTTATTGATCTTTAAAGCTCAGTTGGTATTAGTAAATTTAGAATATTAACGTATAAAAGCTTTTGCTTTGTATACTACAAAGCTTTTTATGTATTAGCTTAAGTAACCCAATTAATCTGGAGGAGATTTAAATTATTCTCTTTAAAACCAGTTCTATCGGAACTTTATCAAACCCTTTGATATTAGCAGTTCTAGTATATCAATCTATGAAAGCTCTAGATAATCTTACCATTTGCTAGAATAACTCCTGCCTAAGGGAAGTATCTCAATTATTCTCTTTCTAGCCTGCTCTTCTGAGCTTTAGTAATCATAGAACCCTTTCTCTTAACAGCTTTGTTCACTAATAATAGATTCATAGGTAAAATTTGTATGTAGGAATATAAAACTACATAAAATCTGGGCGTTAACTTTTGCTTTTATTATACCTATTTCATATGCAATTTCACACAAAATTTCCTTTTAATTTCAGGCTTTAGTTTTTTTTCTTCCTTTATATCTAAATGACTTTAACAGTTTGACAGGCTATGTAATTTAACTTGTCTTTTTTCTATGTAATACACACACACATACATACATAGGTAACAACTACAATAAAAGCCGCTTTGATTCGTGTTATTTTTATACACTTTTCGGTTCATACCTAAAAGCACAAATAAAATCTGGTTAAAAGGAATAATTGGAGCATTATTAAATTAAGTAACCCTTTCAGCAAATGTTCCCTTTTGCAAACTTTTTTTTTTTTTTCTGAACCGGTGTCTGCATTTTAAGGTTTCAAACAAACAGATTATGTATATACATATGTATGTGTATATAAAAATTTGTTACGAAAAAAATCCAGTTTTGTGTCATTAAAATGTTGCCAGTTATTTCAAAAGATAGAGGATGATTACAGCGCAGGGAGGCATTAAAAGGTAATTGAACTTTTATATGCTTTTTATTGCAGAGAAAAACACATTTTTCATATATAAATGTTGCAGTTGTTTTTCGCATTTAATTTAATGCTAATTGAAATTGTATGTAAGTCGATGCTGTAATAAAATTATTGTAAATACTCCTACGAAAAATAACAAAGGAAAATGAATTATATATTTTATTGGAAGTTTTACCGATTTCATAGTCAAAGAGGAAAATTAAGCTTTAATTGTTATAAAATTGAATTGTAACAAATTTGATTTCTTTCAAATTTAAATTTATCTTAAAGGATATTCAACTAGCTGAATTAAAAGAAATTGACTTTAAATTACTGTTTAAGTTATGATTTTATGTTTTTACTTATTTTTCAAGAATTCAGCTAGCTGAATTCTATGAAATTTGCATTAAACTATATTTAAAAGTTTATTATGACTTTAGTTATAAATTTTATGCAATTCAGCTAGCTGAATTGTAATAAATTAATATAAAGAAGGCCAATATTGCTTCAAATTATATTTAAAGCTATAATTATGGACTTTTCATAATTTTGATACAATTCAGCTAGCTGAATGACAATTCAGCCAGCTGAATTAAAAGAAATTGCCTTTAAATTACTGTTTAAGTTATGATTTTATGTTTTTACTTAATTTTCAAAGAATTCAGCTAGCTGAATTCTATAAAATTAGCATTAAACTATATTTAAAAGTTTATTATGACTTTAATTATAAATTTGATGCAATTCAGCTAGCTGAATTGTAAAATATTAAAATAAAATCTCTAAATATATACTTTTCACAAGTTTGATACAATTCAGCTAGCTGAATGACAATAAATTAGCTTTATCATCAAACTAAATTAATGTTTCTATTAACAAACTCAATGTGAAACCTATTCAGCTAGCTGAATTGATAAAACTTTAGCATAATAGCTTTTTAATATGTAGTTTTATTCTTTTACTTTATTTCCAAAACATTTAGCTTTTATATAAATACTAAATAATGTAAACTGTTTATTTTCCATTTAATTCAAATTAAATTCAGCTTTAGCTTTATTATGAACAACTATAAGTAGGCGTTTGTATTATATTTTGAAATCTTTACATTTTCATATTATCTAAATATGATTTGTTTATGCACAATTATGTAAATTAGGGTAATTTAAGTTTAAATACTTTAAAAATTATCTATAACTGACCAGCTCTGTTTAACTTTAAACACGTGTTAAGTATTTGTTTTACTGTAAAGTTTATTTTCTTTAAAAATTCATAAACATCTTAACTTAATGTGATTTATTTGTTAAGACAAGGCAATAAAATTACACCCAATCAACTGGCACCTAATTTTAGGCACACTTTTTGGTGATAGAGATTTCCACATTTTAATTTCTTTCGGCGTTATATGTAGGTGCTGAAATGCAAATAGAAAATATAAAAAATTTTAATTTTTTAACACCTTACAGTGCAACAATTATTAAATCAACACATTTTAAGTTTTATTTTTTTTCAACCTCCAGCTAAAGGTAAAAATGATTCGACACCCACTTTTTACAAGATCAACAACAGAATTTTGCTCAGTGTTAACTTATGTAATTATTAGTACCTTTTTAAACTAAATTTTTGTATGGAAAAATCCTATTTTGAAAGCTGTGGTATATTAAAAGCTTTTTTTATAAAAGCATTTCCTATACAAAAGCGTTTCTAAAGAAAGCTTTTCCTATACAAAAGCTCTCCTAAAGAAAGCTTTTCCTGTACAATAGCATTCATAAAGAGAGATTTTCCTGTATAAAAGCTTTAAGGGATATTTTCCTGTACAAAAGCTTTCATAAAGAATGTTTTTCTATAAAAAGCTTTCCTAAAGAAAGCTTTTCCTATACAAAATCTTTCCTAAAGAAAGCTTTTCCTATACAAAATCTTTCCTAAAGAAAGCTTTTCCTATACAAAAACTTTCATAAATAGAGGTTTTGCCATACAAAAGCTTTCATAAATAAAACTTTTCTTATAAAAAAGCTTTCATAAATAGAGGTTTTCCCATACAAAAGCTTTCATAAAGAAATATTTTCCTATACGAAAGATTTTCTAAAAAAAGCTTTTCCTATAGAAAAGCTTTTCTAAAAAAGCTTCTCCTAGACAAAAGCTTTTCTAAAAAGGTTTTTCCTTTCAAATAAGATTTATGCAAGCTTTTGTATGGAAAAGCTTTTGTATAGGAAAAACTTTCTTTAGGAATGCTTTTTATAGGAAAAACTTTCTTTATGTAAGTTTTGTACAGGAAAATATCCTTTTATTAAAGCTTTTATACAAAAAAATCTCTCTTTATGAAAACTTTTGTAGATCAAAATCTTTTTTTATGAAGTAAATTTTAGTAGACCACTTTTTCGAAACAAACGTAGCTTTTAGTAGATGAGCTTTTGTGGAGAAAAAGTACCTATCCGTAGAAGAACTTTTTCTATAGCAATACGTGCTCAATGAAGAAACTTTATTGGGGATTAAGTAGCTTTCAGTAGTGCAACTTTTTGTATAGAAAAGTAAATAATTTATGTACATATGTATAAAAAATATGCTTTAATTTAATGAACTTTTTTTATATAAATATGCTTTCAGTAAAGAGACTTTTTATGCGAAAGACTTACTTTCATAAATCAACTTTTTCTATGAAAGCTTTGGTAAAGGATAAACCTAAAGTAAATGAACTTTATTGTAATAAACTTAAATATCTGTAGATGAATTTTTTCCATAGCAATATTGCTTTTTGTGGGGAAGCTTTTATTTAAGGAAATGTAGCTTTCAGTGCCGCTTGTAGAAAAGATGATAAGAGAAAATTTTCTTTCCTTAGAGCAGCTTTTTAAATGGAAAGTATGCTTTTAGTAAAACATCTTCTTGTTGTATGAAAACGTTTGTATAGGAAAAGCTTTCCTTATGAAAGTTTTTGTATAGAAAAGTAGATTTCAAAGCAACCTTTTGTCTTGACAGTTTGGTTTAGTAAATCAACTTTTTTTGCAAGTAACATAGCTTTTCCATAGCAATATAGCTTTGAGTGGATAAACTTTTCTTTAAGGAAATGTACCTTTTAGTAAACCAGCTTTTTGTAGGGAAAAGCTGCTTTCAGTAGAGCAGTTTTTTCCGTGGAAGACTTGCTTTTAGTTAAGTGTAAAGAAAAGATGATTTTAGTAAACTTTTGTTTTTGTAGCAGCTTTTGCAAAGAAAAATTTCTTACAATGTTTTGTATAGAAAACTACTTTTTTCTAAAGAAGCTTTCTAAAGCTTTCATGCTTTAAAAGGAAGAGGCTGTAGGGTATTGTTTGAGGTTTTAAAAGCCTAATTTTTTTTGAACAAAAACTGCATCCAATACAACAATTTCATTTCATAAGAAAATAAATATTAACTGACAATATTAAACAAAACATAAATAAACAAAAACGATAATAAAATTTTAAAATAAATATATAAATTTTTATCGATAACAAGTGGGCGCATAAAGTTTACCCCATATTATAATTCGATAAAAAAACGAGCCATATACAAACACACACTAAGATACAGTCTATAAATTTGAATTTTTCTGTTGTTTGTTTAAACTGTCAACAATTAAAATGACATGATTGGGTGTCATCAAAGAGTCAATATAATTTTCAACATACAATTTTTCGTTTATTTTTTTTTAGAGACAAATTTGGTTGGTTGAGTTAAAAATAAATAAAATTTATTATGAAGGCAAAAAAAAAAAAAAAGAAATGAAAGAAAAAATGTTTTAGCTTAACTTTAATATAATTTAATTTGTTGTTTGAAGATGTAAACCTACGGGTGTTTCCATTCACTTGTCATGTGCTTTTTAAACAAAAATTTTATTGTATAAAGGAGTGTGTGTGAGTTTATACATGTATATTTAAATGAGTTTTTTTTTCAGTTCAACTCATGTTAATTCAAGCTCAGTAATATTACATTCATTACTTGTCTGTGTTGCCTGGTATTTGTATTGCTATCATTTGCCACTTGTTGAGTGTTTGCAAATTGTAGTTATGTGTTGCATGCATTCCAATTAATTAAAGTGCATCGTCATCATCATCATGATCATCTTGAAAATTGTCTTCTTATACTTATTTTTCTTCTACTACTTCTTCGTCATGCTAGAATGAATGTCTATGTCTGTCTGTCTGTATCTATTTATAAGGGATTTGTTGTTGGTTTGTATTCATTTGGATACATGTATCTTTCTTCTAGAGATATGTACGTATTTCCACTTATTTCTATGTTATAATAAATTGTATATTTACATACTTATTGGTTGGAAGATTGTGTCTCTCATTGATAGTTTTCTTGAAGATGTGTAAATACAATTTTTAATTGTTTTTTTTTTTTCTATATAATTCAGTTCTATTTTGTTAAACAAGTAAGAACCTATGGAAGGGCATGGCCGGTTCTATCATTACGAAAATCGGCAGTATCATTTAAACTTACATAAAACTGAGAGTTACAAGGTTTACATGGACATACGGACAGACGGACGGACAGACAGACAGACAGACAGACAGACAGACAGACAGACAGACAGACGGACAGACGGACAGACAGACAGACAGACAGACAGACAGCCAGACGGACGGACAGACATAGCTTAATCGACTAAAAAAGTGATTTTCATACTTTAAGGTGGGTATAGGACCAATTTTTTTGGGTCAGCACAAACGCATAATACCCTCCCCCACTATAGTGGTGCAACTCAAGTCTTTTTTATTGATAACTTCAACAAATATTTTAAAATACTATTTTCCATAAATCCACAAAAAAATGTTATTCATCCATTTAACACATTATTCTCATACATTGACTCTTACTTTTACTAACAATTAACAGCCATTAAAACTTCGTAAGCCACTCATAAAGTCTGGCTTAAAAAACAATTTAGTACATCCGCTTACAAATAGCAATTTCAATTATACAGCTAATGAGTTTTTATATTATAAATGCTCTCTACCATTGACACTTAATGATGACAAAATGATTTACTGGGTATAAGCAATATTCAGCTACTTGTATTGGTCCTTCATACATATAACCCTGTTTTTTACATTTCGTATACATACCCCTATCCATATAACCGTGTAATGTCTGTCCTTTTTTATAAAATTCTTTTTTATAAATTATTCAATTCATATACAAAATTTTTAAGTATTTATTCAGGCAACCATGCTCGCTTGCTTGCATGTATATTTCTTCACTTTAGTCAGTCATTCATTCGCTTATTCATTTATTCATTTGTACTTCAAGACTTTTTTTACAGTCAGCTTCAACTGACAGCTAAACAAAAGCTGCTCCTTCTCGCTCTGCTTTAAATTGCAAGTCAAGTTTGTTGTCTTGTTTTATTATACCCTACACCACTTTAGTGGGGAGGGTATATTGGGTTTGTGCTGATGTTTGTAACGCACAATAATATTGGTCCTATACCCACCTTAAAGTATACCAATCGGCTCAGAATCATTTTCTGAGTCGATTTAGCTATGTCCGTCCGTCTGTCCGTCCGTCTGTCCGTCCGTCTGTCCGTCCGTCCGTCCGTCCATGTAAACCTTGTAATCAAACTACAGGTCGCAATTTTGAAGATAATTTAATGAAATTTGGTACATGATCTTCTATTGTACCAGGGACGAAGCCTATTGAAAATGGTTAAGATCGGTCCATTATTTCACCTAGCCCCCATACAACTGAACCCCCCAATAGGGCTTGTAATCCTTGTAATCAAACTACAGGTCGCAATTTTGCAGATAATTCAATGAAATTTGGCACTTGATCTTTTATGGTATCGTAGACGAAGCCTATTGAAAATGGTTAACATCGGTCCATTATTTCACCTAGCCCCCATACAACTGAACCCCTCGAATAGGGCTTTTAAAACTTGTAATCAAACTACAGGTCGAAATTTTGGAGATAATTCAATGAAATTTGGCACATGATATTTTATGGTACCGTAGATGAAGCCTATTGAAAATGGTTACCATCGGTCCATTATTTCACCTAGCCCCCATACAACTGAACCCCTCGAATAGGGCTTTTAAAACTTGTAATCAAACTACAGGTCGCAATTTTGGAGATAATTCAATGAAATTTGGCACATGATCTTTTATGGTACCGTGGACGAAGCCTATTGAAAATGGTTACCATCGGTCCATTATTTCACCTAGCCCCCATACAACTGAACCCCCGAAAAGGGCTTTTAAAACTTGTAATCAAACTACAGGTCTCAATTTTGGAGATAATTCAATGAAATTTGGCACATGATCTTTTATGGTACCGTAGACGAAGTCTATTGAAAATGGTTATTTCACCTAGCCCCCATACAACTGAACCCCCGAAAAGGGCTTTTAAAATTTGTAATCAAACTACAGGTCGCAATTTTGGAGATAATTCAATGAAATTTGGCACTTGATCTTTTATGGTACCGTAGACGAAGCTTATTGAAAATGGTTACCATCGGTCCATTATTTCACCTAGCCCCCATACAACTGAACCCCCGAAAAGGGCTTTTAAAATTTGTAATCAAACTACAGGTCGCAATTTTGGAGATAATTCAATGAAATTTGGCACATGATCTTTTATGGTACCGTAGATGAAGCCTGTTGAAAATGGTTTACATCGGTCCATTATTTCACCTAGCCCCCATACAACTGAATCCGCCGAATAGGGCTTTTAAGTTCATAATTATGTTTAATATACTCATATCTCGACAAAAAGCTGCAATAACCAAGTTGTATACAAGACTTGATGACCCCCACGAATTCCATAATAATAGGTTCTCATATGACCCTAGCCCATATGAAAAGCCCCCATCAAAATTTCACTTAAATGTCCACAATTTTATTCAACAATAAACGGCTTAAGTATGTATATCTAAGGCAAGGTACAATTCAACTTAAATGCTTTATTATGGCAACTAAATCACATTATATTTTTGTCAAAGGTGTAGGGTATTATATGGTCGGCCTCGCCCGACTATAATTTCTTACTTGTTGTAATTTGATTTTTGTTGCTGTTGTTGTTTTCATTGTTTTTTGTGTTTTAGTCCTATATAAGATTCTTTTTTTTTTAACACTATACAAGTGTTAAGGAACTGTTGCAATAACAACTATATAGCAGCATCTGGGGTATTGTATTATAATGAATAAAAATCAGTAAAAGGAACTTGTATTTTTATCTCCTTTAGAAAACAAAAAAGAAATATAGAACATGAAGAGAATACCAGTTGTCACATTGATATGCTTCCATATTTAGGTTCGTGTATAGGAGGGTGTGGTAAAAAGTTAAGGGCTTTGGAGGAACAAAAATTGTAAAAGCTTTTAAAGCCGACTATAGACTAGACTATAGACTAGACTACTGACTAGACTACTGACTAGAATATAGACTAGACTCTAGACTATACTACAGACTAGATTATAGACTAGACTCTAGACTATACTATAGACTAGACTATAGACTAGACTATAGACTAGACTATAAACTAGACTATAGACTTCACTATAGACCAGACTATAGACTAGACTATAGACTAGACTATAGACTAGACTATAGACTAGACTATAGACTAGACTATAGACTAGACTATAGACTAGACTATAGACTAGACTATAGACTAGACTATAGACTAGACTATAGACTAGACTATAGACTAGACTATAGACTAGACTATAGACTAGACTATAGACTAGACTATAGACTAGACTATAGACTAGACTATAGACTAGACTATAGACTAGACTATAGATTAGACTATAGACTAGACTATAGACTAGACTATAGACTAGACTATAGACTAGACTATAGACTAGACTATAGACTAGACTATAGACTAGACTATAGACTAGACTATAGACTAGACTATAGACTAGACTATAGACTAGACTATAGACTAGACTATAGACTAGACTATAGACTAGACTATAGACTAGACTATAGACTAGACTATAGACTAGACTATAGACTAGACTATAGACTAGACTATAGACTAGACTATAGACTAGACTATAGACTAGACTATAGACTAGACTATAGGACTAGACTATAGACTAGACTATAGACTAGACTATAGACTAGACTATAGACTAGACTATAGACTAGACTATAGACTAGACTATAGACTAGACTATAGACTAGACTATAGACTAGACTATAGACTAGACTATAGACTAGACTATAGACTAGACTATAGACTAAGACTATAGACTAGACTATAGACTAGACTATAGACTAGACTAGACTAGACTATAGACTAGACTATAGACTAGACTATAGACTAGACTATAGACTAGACTATAGACTAGACTATAGACTAGACTATAGACTAGACTATAGACTAGACTATAGACTAGACTAGACTATAGACTAGACTATAGACTAGACTATAGACTAGACTATAGACTAGACTATAGACTAGACTATAGACTAGACTATAGACTAGACTATAGACTAGACTATAGACTAGACTATAGACTAGACTATAGACTAGACTATAGACTAGACTATAGACTAGACTATAGACTAGACTATAGACTAGACTATAGACTAGACTATAGACTAGACTATAGACTAGACTATAGACTAGACTATAGACTAGACTATAGACTAGACTATAGACTAGACTATAGACTAGACTATAGACTAGACTATAGACTAGACTATAGACTAGACTATAGACTAGACTAGAGACTAGACTATAGACTAGAAGACTAGACTAGACTATAGACTAGATATAGACTAGACTATAGACTAGACTATAGACTAGACTATAGACTAGACTATAGACTAGACTATAGACTAGACTATAGACTAGACTATAGACTAGACTATAGACTAGACTATAGACTAGACTATAGACTAGACTATAGACTAGACTATAGACTAGACTATAGACTAGACTATAGACTAGACTATAGACTAGACTATAGACTAGACTATAGACTAGACTATAGACTAGACTATAGACTAGACTATAGACTAACTATAGACTAGACTATAGACTAGACTATGACTAGACTATAGACTAGACTATAGACTAGACTATAGACTAGACTATAGACTAGACTATAGACTAGACTATAGACTAGATTATAGACTAGACTATAGACTAGACTATAGACTAGACTATAGACTAGACTATAGACTAGACTATAGACTAGACTATAGACTAGACTATAGACTAGACTATAGACTAGACTATAGACTAGACTATAGACTAGACTATAGACTAGACTATAGACTAGACTATAGACTAGACTATAGACTAGACTATAGACTAGACTATAGACTAGACTATAGACTAGACTATAGACTAGACTATAGACTAGACTATAGACTAGACTATAGACTAGACTATAGACTAGACTATAGACTAGACTATAGACTAGACTATAGACTAGACTATAGACTAGACTATAGACTAGACTATAGACTAGACTATAGACTAGACTATAGACTAGACTATAGACTAGACTATAGACTAGACTATAGACTAGACTATAGACTAGACTATAGATTAGACTATAGACTAGACTATAGACTAGACTATAGACTAGACTATAGACTAGACTATAGACTAGACTATAGACTAGACTATAGACTAGACTATAGACTAGACTATAGACTAGACTATTGACTAGACTATAGACTAGACTATAGACTAGACTATAGACTAGACTATAGACTAGACTATAGACTAGACTATAGACTAGACTATAGATTAGACTATAGACTAGACTATAGACTAGACTATAGAATAGACTATAGACTAGACTATAGACTAGACTATAGACTAGACTATAGACTAGACTATAGACTAGACTATAGACTAGACTATAGACTAGACTATAGACTAGACTATAGACTTGACAATAGACTAGACTATAGACTAGACTATAGACTAGACTATAGACTAGACTATAGACTAGACTATAGACTAGACTATAGACTAGACTATAGACTAGACTATAGACTAGACTATAGACTAGACTATAGACTAGACTATAGACTAGACTATAGACTAGACTATAGACTAGACTATAGACTAGACTATAGACTAGACTATAGACTAGACTATAGACTAGACTATAGACTAGACTAGACTATAGACTAGACTATAGACTAGACTATAGACTAGACTATAGACTAGACTGTAGACTAGACTATAGACTAGACTATAGACTAGACTATAGACTAGACTATAGACTAGACTATAGACTAGACTATAGACTAGGCTATAGACTAGACTATAGACTAGACTATAGACTAGACTATAGACTAGACTATAGACTAGATTATAGACTAGACTATAGACTAGACTATAGACTAGACTATAGACTAGACTATAGACTAGACTATAGACTAGACTATAGACTAGACTATAGCCTATACTATAGATTAGACTATAGACTAGACTATAGACTATACTATAGCCTATACTATAGACTAGAAAACTTCTTTCGACAAAAAACTTAACACTCAACCCCTTTACCTCTTCTCAAAGAATTTTGAACTACAGTCACAAGCATCAGTAAGTAAGAGAGATGTGAGTGAGTAGCATGCCCTCCAGTCCAACTCCTGAATGACTGAAATTTTCTTTTTGTTGTAGTTGTTGCCCCCATCATCTAAAACAAGTACCCTAGTAGTTGAATTCTTAAAGTTTAATATAAAACTTAAGAGTTTTTGTTTTATTCACCTTGTTGTTGTTATTGTATGGTGTTCTTAGTAGGATGTTGTCATACAATTTTCCTTGTTGTTACTCTTCCTCTGATTTGAAGATACTCATAGCTCGCTCTTCATTTTATGTCAATGAAGTGTGTCGTCTTCTACATGAACCTTTAAATGCGTGCAAAATTTATATCTTTCATGCATGAAAAACACTTGTCAGTTGATGTTTTTTTTTTTTTGTTGTTTTGGTTCCTGTTGCAAGTCGGGTTATTGCCTGATTTTCTATAGATAAAGTAGGTAATTGGTGAGGATTGGGGGGGGGTAAGGCAGGAGAACATTAACAGACAAAAACAAGTCATGTCCGTTTGTATGCATGCGAAGATGCTGTATGTTAACAAGACTTACATTAAATTATGCCTTTTGGAAATGTGTGCAAGTTAAGTTGACGAAATTTTAAAACGAGATGGGTAATTGGGTAATGAGTGCTGGGGAAAAAATCTTTAGAATAGATTATATAGGGAAAGCAAATATATTTTGTTTTCTGGCATTTAGAGAAATTTCTTTAGAAATTTTAATCATTAAGCATGGCCATGCCCCAAAGATCAGACACCACTGCCTTTAACTGAAAATAAAAAAATTATATAAAAATAATTATACACATCTGTTTAATAAATTCAGCATAATTTTAATAAGTCTCGGGATTTGAAAATCCTGTAAAAGAAGCAGAAACCCCAAGGGGTAAGACACACTCTACAAACTCAATGAAGCTTTTGAAGCCACCTTAATTGGTAGCACTTCTTGATATATATTTTTTGCAGACTAGCACAACTATTAATTACTTATAAACATTTTGTTTGTCTGATTTATTATTTTCCTCTTTAAAATCTACAAAAAAAAAACGAAGTAAACCACAGCTTATACATCAGCAAGATGATCTTCCAGATACACACTTAAATAGCCAGCCGGTTTAAGTTGGACTTTGTGTTTTTTTGTTCCTCTTTCATTATGAATTTTTTTCCATACTTATTACCAGCATTGAAATATTTATCTTTATGGCGCTTGCTATAAACTTAATTATTATTGAAATTGCAAAAAAGCCAAGAATTTGAAAAATATTTCAACAAATCCTGTTTGTTATACCGGGGAGATAATCTTTAGTTGAAATTGAAAATTATAAGAAAAACTAATTGTGGTTTTCAATTAGAGAAATTTGTTAGTAAGTTATTTTTTTTTTGTATAAATAAAAATATTGTGATAATTTTTATGATTTTAATGGAAATTTTATCTAAATTGTTGCTGCTATCGTTGTCAGATTAATAGAAGATTATGATGGAAGTATGCATAGTAAATTATATACTTTAACTATGGGAATAGAAAAGATAATTGTTTATGAGTTTTTGAATTATAAGAAAATATGGTTAAGTTTGCAATTAAAAGCAATTCAGCTAGCTGAATAGGTAAAAATAATAAAGTTTAGTAAAATTTAATAGTTAATACACATTTTAAGAGAATATAATTACAATTCAGCTAGCTGAATTCAAGTAAAAAGAGTTATTCCTTATAATTTAATTAAATTAACTAAAGATCTTAGCAATTCAGCTATGTTGTTTTTTATAAAATGCAATTCAGCTAGCTGAATAGGTCAAAATAATAAAGTTTAGTAAAATTATATAGTTAATACACATTTTAAGAGAATATAATTTTAATTCAGCTAGCTGAATTCAAGTAAAAATAGTTATTCTTTATAGCAATAACTATATTATTGCAAATTATCATATACTTCATTAAATTAGCTAAAGATTTTAGCTATTCAGCTATGTTGTTTTCAGATAATTGTAAATGTATGTAAGAAAATCATACAGAAATATAAAGAAAACTATTTATGAGCTTTAAATTACCAAAAGTATAGTTCAATATATTATTATATGCAATTCAGCTAGCTGAATAGCTAAATAAAGTTGTTTAACGTAACAATTATAGGTTAAAATATCACTAAAGCATAAATTCAGCCAGCTGAATAAATAACACTATTGTTCTTATTAATTGTAATCGCCTTATTAATAAATATTATACAAGATTTCTGTAATTCAGCTAAAGATTTTTCCAATTCAGCTAGCTGTTTATTATATTTCCCATAATAAACTTACTAACGGTTAATTTAATAGTGTTAAATATCTATTCAGTTAGCTAAATGAGTAGAATTATCAATTAGCCAATATAATATTATTGTATTACCTTTGTATTCCTTTAATTACACCTTGCCCTCTTATCTATACACTAAATAATAAGTAATAAAAATCAATTGTCCAACAAAACGGTTCTTTTTTTCTTCTTTAGCCACCTAAAGTATACATTACATTATGGGTTTTTAAATACTTTTTTGTTTTCCTTATTAAAAAGCTATTTAATGTAAACGTTACTTTTTATTTTACTTTAAAGTTAAATAAATATTATATATTAACAAAATAGCCAATAATCGTAAAAATTTAAACGAATTTTAACTTCTTCCTTCCTTTCATAAATATTACTAAACTGCCTGATACGACCACAAGAAGTTATGGGCGCAAACTTATTTTAAGCAATAGAAGAAAAAAAAAAACAAATAAATAAAATTAAAAATCAACCATGCCACACAACAATCACGTTCTTTGTCACCAGCTTAAAAGAAACACATAATATATCACTAGCCTTGAATGACCAAGCAGAGACCAGGCGCACTGCCTGTGACAAATTAACATAAATCAGAGAAATGTCAAATAAATTTTAAAAATTTTGCGGAGAATAGGATAAACTTGATCGCGAAATAAATTATTTTCTAGAAATAAACTACAAATGAATTAGAACTGAACTAGAACTGAACTAGAACTGAACTAGAACTGAACTAGAACTGAACTAGAACTGAACTAGAACTGAACTAGAACTGAACTAGAACTGAACTAGAACTGACTAGAACTGAACTAGAACTGACTAGAACTGAACTAGAACTGAACTAGAACTGAACTAGAACTGAACTAGAACTGAACTAGAACTGAACTAGAACTGAACTAGAACTGAACTAGAACTGAACTAGAACTGAACTAGAACTGAACTAGAACTGAACTAGAACTGAACTAGAACTGAACTAGAACTGAACTAGAACTGAACTAGAACTGAACTAGAACTGAACTAGAACTGAACTAGAACTGAACTAGAACTGAACTAGAACTGAACTAGAACTGAACTAGAACTGAACTAGAAACTGAACTAGAACTGAACTAGAACTGAACTAGAACTGAACTAGAAACTGAACTAGAACTGAACTAGAACTGAACTAGAACTGAACTAGAACTGAACTAGAACTGAACTAGAACGTGAACTAGAACTGAACTAGAACTGAACTAGAACTGAACTAGAACTGAACTAGAACTAAACTAGAACTGAACTAGAACTGAACTAGAACTGAACTAGAACTGAACTAGAACTGAACTAGAACTGAACTAGAACTGAACTAGAACTGAACTAGAACTGAACTAGAACTGAACTAGAACTGAACTAGAACTGAACTAGAACTGAACTAGAACTGAACTAGAACTGAACTAGAACTGAACTAGAACTGAACTAGAACTGAACTAGAACTGAACTAGAACTGAACTAGAACTGAACTAGAACTGAACTAGAACTGAACTAGAACTGAACTAGAACTGAACTAGAACTGAACTAGAACTGAACTAGAACTGAACTAGAACTGAACTAGAACTGAACTAGAACTGAACTAGAACTGAACTAGAACTGAACTAGAACTGAACTAGAACTGAACTAGAACTGAACTAGAACTGAACTAGAACTGAACTAGAACTGAACTAGAACTGAACTAGAACAAAACTAGAACTGAACTAGAACTAAACTAGAACTGAACTAGAACTGAACTAGAACTGAACTAGAACTGAACTAGAACTGAACTAGAACTGAACTAGAACTGAACTAGAACTGAACTAGAACTGAACTAGAACTGAACTAGAACTGAACTAGAACTGAACTAGAACTGAACTAGAACTGAACTAGAACTGAACTAGAACTGAACCAGAACTGAACTAGAACTGAACTAGAACTGAACTAGAACTGAACTAGAACTGAACTAGAACTGAACTAGAACTGAACTAGAACTGAACTAGAACTGAACTAGAATTGAACTAGAATTGAACTAGAACTGAACTAGAACTGAACTAGAACTGAACTAGAACTGAACTAGAACTGAACTAGAACTGAACTAGAACTGAACTAGAACTGAACTAGAACTGAACTAGAACTGAACTAGAACTGAACTAGAACTGAACTAGAACTGAACTAGAACTGAACTAGAACTAGAACTGAACTAGAACTGAACTAGAACTGAACTAGAACTGAACTAGAACTGAACTAGAACTGAACTAGAACTGAACTAGAACTGAACTAGAACTGAACTAGAACTGAACTAGAACTGAACTAGAACTGAACTAGAACTGTAAAGGTATTCATATTCAGCCAGATGAATTTGTGGAAATAACAAAATATTTAATAGTTTTTAACTCTTATTACTTATTGATATAATTTAAGTATATTCAGCTAGCTGAATTTAATTTTTTGTTAAAAAAAAAAAAAAACAAAGCAATTTTATTTAGAAATTGTTAAAAAAAAGCAAAAATAAGCAATTCAGCAAACTGAATTTTGACATTATTTAATTTCCCACTTGACTTACCATACACAAAAAAAAGTCACTATTACTCATACGAAATCCCAATCTCTATTGGCAAATTAAATGGCCTGAAATTGTCAATCAGCTTTTAGGAAATTTTATAATTAAATTTAAAACCTTTGTATTATTTGTGTGCTGCCTAAGACAAAATAAAAAACCACAAGCACGTGCAAGACCACAAGATTGTAGTGTGTATTTGTAAACAATAAAAATCTTCTAAAAAGAAAACAAAATAAAAATAATAGAAAAACAAGTAAGAAATTATAGTCGGGCGAGGCCGACCATATAATACCCTACACCTTTGACAAAAATATAATGTGATTTAGTTGCCATAATAAAGCATTTAAGTTGAATTGTACCTTGCCTTAGATATACATACTTAAGCCGTTTATTGTTGAATAAAATTGTGGACATTTAAGTGAAATTTTGATGGGGGCTTTTCATATGGGCTAGGGTCATATGAGAACCTATTATTATGGAATTCGTGGGGGTCATCAAGTCTTGTATACAACTTGGTTATTGCAGCTTTTTGTCGAGATATGAGTATATTAAACATAATTATGAACTTAAAAGCCCTATTCGGCGGATTCAGTTGTATGGGGGCTAGGTGAAATAATGGACCGATGTAAACCATTTTCAACAGGCTTCATCTACGGTACCATAAAAGATCATGTGCCAAATTTCATTGAATTATCTCCAAAATTGCGACCTGTAGTTTGATTACAAATTTTAAAAGCCCTTTTCGGGGGTTCAGTTGTATGGGGGCTAGGTGAAATAATGGACCGATGGTAACCATTTTCAATAAGCTTCGTCTACGGTACCATAAAAGATCAAGTGCCAAATTTCATTGAATTATCTCCAAAATTGCGACCTGTAGTTTGATTACAAATTTTAAAAGCCCTTTTCGGGGGTTCAGTTGTATGGGGGCTAGGTGAAATAACCATTTTCAATAGACTTCGTCTACGGTACCATAAAAGATCATGTGCCAAATTTCATTGAATTATCTCCAAAATTGAGACCTGTAGTTTGATTACAAGTTTTAAAAGCCCTTTTCGGGGGTTCAGTTGTATGGGGGCTAGGTGAAATAATGGACCGATGGTAACCATTTTCAATAGGCTTCGTCCACGGTACCATAAAAGATCATGTGCCAAATTTCATTGAATTATCTCCAAAATTGCGACCTGTAGTTTGATTACAAGTTTTAAAAGCCCTATTCGAGGGGTTCAGTTGTATGGGGGCTAGGTGAAATAATGGACCGATGGTAACCATTTTCAATAGGCTTCATCTACGGTACCATAAAATATCATGTGCCAAATTTCATTGAATTATCTCCAAAATTTCGACCTGTAGTTTGATTACAAGTTTTAAAAGCCCTATTCGAGGGGTTCAGTTGTATGGGGGCTAGGTGAAATAATGGACCGATGTTAACCATTTTCAATAGGCTTCGTCTACGATACCATAAAAGATCAAGTGCCAAATTTCATTGAATTATCTGCAAAATTGCGACCTGTAGTTTGATTACAAGGATTACAAGCCCTATTGGGGGGTTCAGTTGTATGGGGGCTAGGTGAAATAATGGACCGATCTTAACCATTTTCAATAGGCTTCGTCCCTGGTACAATAGAAGATCATGTACCAAATTTCATTAAATTATCTTCAAAATTGCGACCTGTAGTTTGATTACAAGGTTTACATGGACGGACGGACGGACGGACAGACGGACGGACAGACGGACGGACAGACGGACGGACATAGCTAAATCGACTCAGAAAATGATTCTGAGCCGATTGGTATACTTTAAGGTGGGTATAGGACCAATATTATTGTGCGTTACAAACATCAGCACAAACCCAATATACCCTCCCCACTAAAGTGGTGTAGGGTATAACAAGTAAGAAAGTATAGTCGGGCGTGGCCGACCATATGATACCCTACACCAGTTATGAATATTAAATATGATTTATTTTTCATAATAAAGCATTTATCTTCAATATTCCCTTGTTCCGATACATTTAAGCAATTTATGGATGAAAATCTAATTTTCTGAAAGAGGCTTTATATGGGGGCTAGGGGCAAATATGGACCAAGCCCGATAAAATTTTGTGAATATATTTATATTTACATAATATTTTATTGTGCTAAATTTCATCGCGATATTTGTGTTTATAAGTTAATTTGGGACATTCAAGTAATTTTCTGAAGGGGACTTTGTATGGGAGCTAGGGTCAAATGGGGCCCGATCTTTATGAAATTTGGCAGGGTCATCCAGACTTCTATAAAACTTAGTTGTGCCGCATTTTATCGATATATTTGTAAATTTAACAAAATTATGAGCTCAAAAGCCCTTTTCGGGGGGTTCTGTTCTATGGGGGCTAGGTGAAATAATGGACCGATTTCAACCATTTTCAATAGGCTTCGTCCTTGGGTCAAATAAAACGTGCGTGCCAAATTTCATCCAATTATCTTGAAAATTGCGACCTGTACCTTGCGCACAAGGTTTACATGGACAGCCAGCCAGCCAGCCTGCCAGACGGACGGACGGACGGACGGACGGACGGACATAGCTTAATCGACTCAGAAAACGATTCTAAGCCGATTGGTATACTTTAAGGTGGGTCTAGGACGAATATTTTTGTATGTTACAAACATCAGCACAAATCCAATATACCCTCCCCACTAAAGTGGTGTAGGGTATAAAAAATAATAAAAATAAACACATTTTTAATTAAAATCAATGGAATCAATTTAAGTTGGTTACTATTAATAACATATAGAGCACACACTACACACACACACAAAGAAAACATGACAATCATATACTCTAGCTGGCAATAATATGGTTGTATCTGTCCAAACTATTCTTGAAAACATTTGCAATAGCAACTATAATACAAACATACTTAATACTTTGTTTTAAACTATTGGCTGCAATGCAGTGTTAAAGTTTTCTTGTTGTTCAAGTAGTAGTCTTTGTATTTCCCTTTCCTGTCTCTGGCTAAAGAAATGAGCAAGAGACAATAAGGCACAGTGGTGAGAAAGGAAGAAAATTAAGTATGTTTATACAGATAAAAGAAAGCAATAGTGAAAATTTTCTTGAAAATTAACAAATTCAGCCAGCTGAATTGATATATTATTAAATTCAGCTAGCTGAATTGAAATATTACTAAATTCAGCTAGCTGAATTTGCTGATTTTTGCTAAATCTTGAGTATTAATATTAAATTATGGAGTTTCAATTAATTCAGCTAAGCTGAATAGCATTAAATGGAATTAATTTTAAGAAATTTTATATGTTTCTTAAAATTTTTAATATTTAACTTAATTCAGCTGAGCTGAATTGCTTTAAACTATAGGTTAAACAAAATCTTGAGTAGTTATATTAAATTATAGAGTTTATCTGACCCAATGTGCACATTATACTTATATATATAAGTAGTCATATTGCAAACGTATCTGTATATAGATTTTTGTTATTGTTTCTGTAATAGTGGTACGTGTTAAAGTATACTTTTGGTCACGTTCATTATAGAACCAATAACTTTATAGAAAAAGAATTGAATAAAAATAAAAAATTATCCAAAGAAAATAGTTGTACAAGTACAATAGTTTTCTTTTATTATATTATTGTGGTTGTTCTTTTTATGGCCACTTCTGATGTTGTTGTTGTTGTTATTTTCTTTACATACAACATTATTGTAATTGTCATTTTGTTGTATTAGTCTAAAGTGAAGTATCATTGTGAACAATACTACTTACTGACACTACATCCCCGTTCTATGACTCTGCTTAAGTTCAATTCGTACAAGTGTATGTTGCACGATGGTAAAGTTGTGATAAAATAATGCAAAAAAGCAAAGTTCTTCAATAATAATTGAAATATGGCAACATTTGCTATTTTATGTGGCGTCAGTCACTTGGCCACATTTGTTGCTTTACGAGTGCGTGCTGTGTTTTTTTCATTTCATATTAATTTTTTTTCATTATTACAATTACAAATAGTTTTACTTTAATAGGTTTTTAGCTATTTTTAAATTTATTGCTAGTCTAGCATTTAATACGGAGGGGATAAGTGTGTAAACAATATGTCATTATTGTGGAACTTGTAAATCGTAAAACATAGTAGCAATGTTATAAGTAATTAAATTTTTGCATAAAATATAATGTATAATAAAGCACAAAATGCTTAGTCATAGTATTAAATAACATATTTGTATAATTATGTGGTTTTATTTTAATTCAGTAGCTGAATTGGGAAATTTTTTCAAAATCTTAAGTATTATTAATAAAATGTTGAATTTGAATGAATTCAGCTTAGCTGAATCAGTTTAAAACTAATGAATTGTAATAAACTGTATATAAATTATCTTGTATAGCTGGAATATAGTGTTAATACTCCTATTCAGCTAGCTGAATTGGTAAATTTTTGCATAATCTTAAGTAATACTACTCAAATATTAAATTTACATAAATTCAGCTTAGCTGAATAGTTATCAATGTAAATCTTATATAAAAGTTTTTAAAATTTTTAACTAAAGCGAAAATTCTTCAATTCAGCTAGCTGAATTCATAAATTTTTGATAAAATCTACAGAAATACTAATAAAACAGTTACATTTTATTTTAATCTTAATTATTTTTACAAAATTTTAGATTTTAATAGAATTAACTCAGCAGAATTACTTATATAATCATAATACTTCAATTCAGCTGGCTGAATTGTTAATGCTCAGCAAAATCTTTAGCAATTTTATTAAAAAAATTAAAATAAATTCAACTTAGCTGAATAGCTTAAAACATATAGAAATGTATAAGTAAAGTTTAAATACTTCAATTCAGCTAGCTGAATTTATAAATTTTTCACAAAATCCACAACATTTGCTATTAAAACAGTAAAACTAGAATTATTTGTGATCATTTGAATATTTTTAATGTTATAAAGTTTTTCTAAGTCATATTCAGCTGGCTGAATTCATAATCTTTTGCAAAATCTTTGGTAATATTATACAAATATTAAATTTCAATAAATTCTGCTTAGCTGAATAGCTTTAAAATTAACAATTTCATATAAGTTTCATATAAAACATTTAGAAATTTATAACTAAAGTCTAAATACTTCAATTCAGCTAGCTGAATTTATAAATTTTTCACAAAATACAGAAAATTTGCTATTAAAACTATGAAATTAGAATTATTTAAGATCTTTTGAATACTTTTAATGTCATAAAGTTTTTCTAAATCATATTCAGCTGGCTGAATTGTAAATTTTTTGCAAAATCTTAGGTAATATTATACAAATATTAAATTTTAATAAATCCAACTTAGCTGAATAGCTTATAAATGAACATTTTCATATAAATCGTATATAAAACATTTAGAAATTTATAACTAAAGTCTAAATACTTCAATTCAGCTAGCTGAACTTATACATATTTGACAAAATCTCGAGATTTGCTATTAAAACAGTTAATATTTCAATTCAGCTAGCTGAATTTATACATATTTGACAAAATCTCCATATATGCTATTAATACAGTTAAATTGCAATGTATTTAGTTCAGCTGAATAACTTTAATGCATTATTCAGCTAGCTAAATCTTATTCAGATAGCTTTATTATATTTCTAATACTTATTTTTTAAGTTTTTCATAATTTATTTCATATTCAGCTAGCTGAATTGAATATTTTTTGCAAAACTTTAGCAAATTTATTAAATAATTAACATTTTTATTGTTTAATATATTATTTAGTTAGCTGAATAGCATATTCTTTTGAAATTTCATAACTTTATGTACTTACGTATGAACGTATGTATGTAAATTACTCATTATAACTCTTTATATTTATAAAATTTGAATAATTTCAATCTACTTTTTTATTAACTTAAATTTCAAAGTAAAACTTTTTACAAACATTTACTATTTAATATATCAAATTTATTTAATTGTTTTAGTTTTTTTTGTTTGTTTTTATGTCAATTTCTATATTTGATATTCAAATTTCATATTTTTATAACATTTATAAAGTTTCTATATGGTTGTAATCAAACACAACATGCACTTCAAATTAAAAAAAAAAAAGTTTTGAAAAAAGACCCCAAAATGCTTGTAGCACTAGTAAATGTATATTGACGTCAATATAACGCCCATTTTAGTATTTTAAAACATTTTACCAAACCACACATTGGTTCAATACGTTTAAACTGCTGCATATGTAAGTAGTACAGAGGGGTATACAAAGAACACCGATCGACCTTTAACTCATTCACAATTGGGTGCACGCACCAAAATGGAAAAAAAATAACAAACCTTGTCCATTCAACTGCTTCTCTGACAGTATTAGATGGAATATCAAATTATGCGTATGAACCACTTACATACTTACTTACAAATGAATGTTTTTTTGTAGGGGTTTGGGAATTTGTTTTCAACATTTGTTTTTGGTAATAAATTATTACTACGTTAGTAACTGTAAAGAAGGGAAACAGTGTGTGTAGTCAAAGATTAAACCATATAAATACTATAAGTAATAGCAGCTATATCACTAACTATTTAATATGTATAGCATGTAGCAAATAGTTTGTGTCACTTAAACTATTAAAATAGTGCTTATAACTGTTATTGCTGTGGCATGTTCAAATGTACATATAATATTTATAAAAAGCAATTTTCATGTACCAAAATATTAATATAATATAGGCGTATTTTGTATGGATATTTCTCAGAAATTAACTTCAAAGGAATTTCTCTGTTTGTTTGTTAAATGCTATTGATATTTGTAATGTTCAGTTATTATTTATATCAATATAATTTTTTTCCATAAATGATAATCGTGCCATATTCATAATTTTGTTGTTACATGTTTATCATCATATATAGAAAACAGGGTTTGGTCTGTAAAGTTCTGGTTAATACATATAATTTCGTAGAATTAACATTGAGCTTAATATTAGATTTATAAGAGAGAGTTAATTATGAATTTTTGAATTAAACTTGTTTAGAATAATTTAATTTTTCTTTCGGAAGAGTTTCATAAAACACAAACAGTTTTCATTCATAATTTTAAGTTTTAGAACGATTTCCAGATATTAACAAAATTTGAAATTTTATAAAAAGAATTCTTCAATTTTCTTTGTCATAACAATGATGGACGATGACTTTCGAAGTTTCTTTTAAAATTTTCAATAATTCATAGAACCCTAATCAATAAACGAATAATTTAATTTCAAAATGTTCTTTTTAATCCCATGAATTCTACGTAAAGATTTTTAGGTCAAAATACGTGAGTAATCTCTAAATCGAACTCTTGCAAGTCAATTGATCGATATCGTTCACAAATAGATACACAGAGGAAAAGGAAATATACACGCCTGGTACCAAATTGACACCAAATAGTTTATAATTTTTCAATAACATCCGCTCCGTTGTCAAAGTATATATGTACATACTTACGACAACACTATGTAATGTTGACAACGCAACGTTGTCAACATTGAAACAATTCGTTGTCGAAATCTAAGTTATATACACATCTGTTGTCTAAATGTTAACAAACGTGGTAAGCTCACTATTGCCAACGGATTGTTTGTCGAAATTTAGATTTCGACAACGAATTGTTGCAATGTTGTCAACATTACATAGTATTGTCGTACGTATGTACATATATACTTTGACAAGGGATGGTACTGAAAAATTATAAACAGTTTGGTGTCAATTTGGTACCAGGAGTGTATATTTCATTTTTCCTCTGTGTACGAATATAAGTTTGCCAAATAGTTTAGTCTAAAAACAATCTGCTAATGGCTCATTTTACATCATGAAAGAACCTTGTACCAAGATACATATAATACTCTGGGCTCTTAAAGAGCGTTACAACAACATAGAAATTTACCTTTTTCGGGCCATTCGTCGATTATGTTCGGTAGTACCCCCAGATGAATAAGAATATGCTTTTCATATATATAGTATTGGAGGAAGTGGAGGCGAACACAGAAATAGTAATTACAACTGGCATGGTTAACGAGGCCATCAAAAGCTTTGCGCTCTATAAAGCTGCAGGATCGGATGGGATTTTCCCGGCACTTTTGCAGAGGAGGGCGGGACTGCTTTTCGTATATCTGTCAAAGATTTGTATTGATTATGTATTGACATCGAAGGCGTCTTCAATAACGTACACACTGATACTCTTATCCAATCCTTAGACCAGTTTTATGTTGACCGTGTGCTCCGTAACTGGATCAACTACATGCTAAGGAATAGATGGATAAGCTGCGAAATATACGATACAACCATCAGGAAAAGGGTATTTCACGGTACACCATAGGGCGGCATTTTGTCCCTGTCTGCTATGAAGACAATATCGTAATACTTCTAAGGGGAAAGGTTCCAAATTACTTGTGTAGAAGGGCTGAGGAGGCTCTGAAAACGGCCTTTAGCTGGGCTCAACCTAGAGGCCTCAATGTTAAACCGGCGAAGACAGAAATATGTCTCTTCACAAAAATTTCTGAGTATATTGAACCCAGTTTCCTGGGCAAGAAGATACCGGTGACAGACAGAATTAAGTACTTAGGTGTAATACTTGACCGGAAATTAAGATGGAGGCACCAATGGCATGAAATGTGGCCTTAGTCCTACTATGACACATTGGCTCCATAAAAGTGTAATTAGACCAATCCGAAGTTATGCTTCAATAATCTGGTGGACTTATTGGAAAATAGTGTAATATCAAACTACTACAGGTAGTTCAGCGTACATGCTGTTTGGGTATAAGTGGAGTCATGAGCACTATGTCAACCAAGGCTCTGGAAACAATGCTAGATATTCCACCCATTGAAACATATATAAGATATGGGCAGGCACTTACAACCAAACGGCTCTTTACTTTAGGCGAACTTGCCAAAAGCGGTTATAGGACACGTCATCAATGTATACTGGATACATTGGAAGGCTATACACAATCATCGGACGTGCCCGATCGCATATCAGAGACAAAATATGTCGGAAACTTTGAAGCAGAACTTTAGAGCAAACACCAGTAGGAAAGGATGGCGACAAAGTGGGCCAGAAGACCCAGAAACATAAATATACCACCGATTCAACCCACGATTCGCATCTTTGTTTGATGTGGAAACCCAATTTCTGAAGATGTGAAACACTTGATGGACCGCCATGATATCATTGTAAAGATAGTCTCTTATAAGTGAAGAGTTTCTCTAATACTTAGTTGTTGGAGTGGAGAGGATCCACTCCCAGAATCCTACACATTGCCTAAGTAGCAGTGGATATTCATGCCGCTGATTTAAAGAGTGCAACAGCTCTATCAATATATGTTGCATTAATACATATGAAGGATTTGTATAAGTAGTAGAGGTGCTTTAAGTCCCCATGATTTCCGAAAGAGTTTATGACAGAATACATTTTGAGGGTTTTCATAATGTCAAAGTTTCAAATTTCAGCAGTTAAAAGTTTGTTTTAATTTCCTTGTATAGAACTATAATTTATAAGTCCGCAATTCCTTACCTATTGATTTGTATCTATTGATCAAAACTAACATGAAAGAGCCTACCTACTGTGTATGTTGATTATAGTATAGATTTTGTCATGAGTACATATCTTCTCTTACTCATTCAATAGGTAGTATAATAAAGCTTTTAGTTTTTAATAAAATATTGCTTCAAGTATATAGAAATTCGATTATTATTTTATTGATCTACCCCCGAAATGGGAATATTGAAGTATCGATCGATCTAGATCCATAAAAGTTCCAGATCTGTATCGAAATTACTGTATTCTTAGTTATACTTTGACCTATAGAGTATTAAGTAGTCGTTAAAGTACAAGCAAACTTAAAAGGATCAAGATGACTCAAGAAATATTTTATAATTTAACGTTTCGCAAAAAGTAACCCAAACAAATCTTATCAGCACTTAATAAAAATGACTTCATATTATGTATAAATATTTTTAAAAGTTCTCTTCTGACAACAAATTAATAAATGCTTTAATCATCAAATCTTTTACAAGCTAACAAACAAACTCACTCCTTAAACGATACAGACAGACATTAATACATATTTCAGTTTAATGACATTTTCAAGTCACGTTATGACATTAAATTTTGACATTTTTCTTTTTTAATGGATATAACGTCTATATGTAGTGATTGACTGGCTATTTGCAGTAGTTTATATATGTAAAATTTATAAGCGGCTTTTGTTTATTATATTAACCATATTTGTAAACAAATAAAATTTTATTACTAGATATTTACATATGTGGACATGTATTTATTATTTGTGTATATTTTATACATTAATTAATTAGGAAATTGGTAATGCGTTATTAAGAAAACATTTAAGGTTAATTAATTAAGGTTTTTTTTATCGGTGTTAAACAAATGCTTACATTTGTTAACTTGTAAGGTAGTTGTAACTTTGATGTAATAGTTTAATGATTGTTTTCTTTTATTGTTTTTTGTTACAGGTCCTTTATCTGAAGTACAAACAGCCGTTGGTTTAGAGGTGGCATTACCTTGTGATCTCATGCCCGGCACTATGATAGCCGATAAAGTACAATTGGTGATATGGTATAGACAAGGAAATGTTAAGCCTATATATACGTAAGTTTGTTGTTTTTTTTAACTTTAAATTTCATAAACCTAAAGCTTAAGAAATTATTTCAAAATTATACAAATGATGGCTCTGGCGTTAAGTAATTATGTAACTTTGTATATAATCGATTGCTTAAGTGTTTAATGATTTATAACAAAACAATTAAGGTTTTTCCACAATTTTCTTTACTTAATACTTAAACAAATACAACCATGATTGATGACAATTTCTTAATTGTTTTCCATAAATTTAACATATTACAATAGGCCTCAAATGATTTTAAAAAGAAGAAACTCCCCCTAATTTTAAATATAAAAAGTTTTTTCTAATGAACCATACAAATTAGAGCATACTCCATGGGGGGGTTTGAACTACACCTCTATTTTTATAGCAAAACCCTGTAGAGTTGAGATTTCTTTCTAAAGTTGTCGCTTCAATTGTTAATATTTTTGAAAAAAAAAAAAAACTAAACAAATTATTTTAAAATTTAAATTAAATCATATCAAATGTATATATATATATACAAACCTTAAACAAACTTATTCATTAATAAAATCATAATTAATTAAATAAATTAAAGACAACAAGAAATATTACTTTGTTTTCAAATACCAAACTCTCTATACATTATAACATTACAACAACACTTATTTCTATGGAGTGTGTCATTAGGCGCTCAGTGGCAAGAAAATTTATGAAGCATAACAAATGTTATTAGAGGCGCCTGTTTAGAACACCAATCTTGCCACACCAAATACATACTTCACTTGAAACAAACACTCATAATGAAGTGAGCATGAAAAATTCATAATAAATTCAAAAACAAATTCATACATATAAAAACAATTAAATGCGGGTGTAAATAATGTTTATGTAAATATATAGTATGTTTTCATTATATGTATGTTTTCATTATATGTATGTTTTCATTATATGTATGTTTTCATTATATGTATAAATATTTTTTTGCTGCTTAAAATTATTTAAATATTCTTTTGTTTCGTTTTGTTTTAATGTTTAAATTATACTTGTATTAAACAATATTTTCTTGGTATTAATTGTATATATATTTTTTTTTTAAAAGAAGGAAGAAATATTCCTAAATACAAAAGGATTCAGTAAAGAGTAATTTGTTAGTAAGGAAAGTCACGACTTTGAAATGAACATGACTTTGGCAATTACATAATTTATGTGTATGTACATGGAGATTATGAACACATACACTTGGAAAATTAGTCTAGAAAAGGCAACCAGTTTTAATCTATATAGGAAGTATAAAGAATAAGGTTTATAAGACAGTTTTTCATGCAAAATTTGTTCTATAAACCTTTGATAACTTATTATGAATAAGGCAGTTATACTACAACTCAATTCTTATAAATTTAGACCTTATTGTACCAATCGTAGAAGTTTTAATTCAATACGTTTATAAAGCTTTCCATGTTGTAGTGACACTATACCGGCAATACCTAATTCAGCTAGTATACCCCGGTTTTTGCCTGAATCTTCAACGTTGCTCTAGTCAGATTCTCAACTAGTTCAAAACCTGGATAATTTGGGATACTGAAACGTAATATCTTCTCCATATTTTGTGTAAATCCTTGTTAATCGTATAAAATTCTAATCCATTTAAATCCTTACACAACTTTCGGTTCTTTAAAACGTATTATACAGCCTAGCTAAGTCTTTATAGTCCAGCTTACAGTTTAATCCGTTAACACAGGTCGACAAAATTGTAAAAAAGTCAAATCTCAGGGAACAAGATTGAGCCACGCGAATCTGATTAGATTTTCTCCATCATATCTCTGATTTGAAATATCGCAGTGCCAAAACCATGAGTTTTAAAGCTTTAGGTGAAAATATCTCATAGAAGAAAGAACATATATCAGATGTTAAGCCTTTATTTTAAAGCTGACAGGAAGGACTTTCAGATGACATTTTATAAATGAAGGTATCTTAGCGCAGAAAGTGCTAAAAGTAAAATTTTTCAAACTTTCAAACGCGGTAGGTATGTCAAATCGCAGATGAGACTCAAGAATCGGATGCAGCTCAGCTCAATACTTTAGTAACATAAACTTTGTTCTCTGGATTAAACTGGCATTCAGAATTAGTTCAAGTCTTTAATCTTCTCATCGTTACCTCTTCAGTTGTAATGAAAAACACTGAGCTTCCAGTCTATCCTAGACTATTTCTTAATCTCCAAACTTCCAAATCTATAAGGAAAGTTAAGTTGGATAAAGAAACACTATTTAGGTACCAGTAAGTATATGGAGTTGATCGTAAATCTATTAAATACAATAATGATCTATCTGTTTTTAAAAAACAATATTCCTGTTGCGAATAAATGATCCACAGGCTTTTTTGCAAACTCAGGTATCTAGAACCCTGATCGGCAAAGAGCTTTGTTAAGAGCTTTCTTGCACTCTTAATTTCACACGCATGTATGCATACACATCTATAAAAAACGTTAAAAACCAATAAGAGAACTTATTTTTTACTCTCTGCCGATTGGGGATCTAGAATATTACCGACGTTCTTCAATCCGTTCTTATCTTCTTTTCTCCAAAAATTAAGAAGAGAGAGAACTTTAAATGAGTTTCATGATCTCGGTCGGCAATCGTTATCTTCTAAACTACTTTTGATGTAACTGTGATTAGCTCAGACGTACTGACATGAGTCCAATCATTAATACCAACAAGTATGTCTATAGAACCACGATCGATAAGTCTTATACACAGATTCGTTAGTGACACATTCTTAAAGCGGTCTAGATCAGTGGTGACCAGAAAAAGAGAAAAAGAGAGAGAGAGTTTTAAATGAGAGCAAATTTAATTTACAAAATATTTGTAAATGTTGTTGTTGTTATTTATGTTTGAGAACTTGTATTGTCATTCCGCCAGAGGACTGTTAGGCCATTGTTGGTCTAGATCATGAAAGAGTCTTGTAATCATTCTGAGATCGTTTTCTTCTAAACTACTTTAGATGTAACTAGCACAGAAGTTCTGATATGACAATCTGACAACAGTCCTACAATGCCAATAAGTATGTCTACAGAACAACGATCGACAACTCCTTCCTATACACATAGTGACACATCCTTAAGACAGTCTAGATCAGAGATAGCTAGAAAGAGAGAGAGAGAGAGATTTATAAGAGCGTGAACTTAATTTACAACATATTTGTTGCCATTGTTTAGTTTGGAGAGTTCGTGTTGTGCTTGTGTATTAGTTTTCTGTAAGGGCTCGGACTGTTAAGTCTAGATCATGAAAGAGGCTTGTATTTAATATCTCATTCTGCGATCTTCATTTTCCACACAACTTTTGAAGTAACTGTGACTAGCTCAAACGTTCTGACATGAGTCCAGTCATACTTTTATACAATATAGAAGCCTTAAGATCAGAACATTTTGGGGTTCCAATTTTTCTATAGCCGATCATGTTCAATGTCATAGATCTCATGGTTTTGCAAAATAGTTTTCTTCAAATGTCATAACGATATCAATTCGTGAAAGAGTTTGGTTAGATTTAGAATACGAGTCAATGCAATTGAAAAGATTAAACCTATTGGATAGAGTTAACAAGAGAGTGTATGCAAAGAATTTACGTTTTGATCTTACTACGATCGAGAGCCTTGAGAGATTCAAAACTATCTATAACATCTTGAGATTTGTACAGAGGTGCCACTTTTGACATTTACAAAAGTCTAAAATCAGCTTTTCTGCGACTTTTGTAAACATTTGTGCGAAAGAGATAGAAATATTTTTTTTCTCGTAACGCCTCTGTAAACCATGTGATTTTATGGCCCCGATTTTCCAGGATCGCGATACATCTGATTCTGCATATCGAACCTGGTGTTGTAGTTGCTAAATTTAAACAAATTACAGATGTCGGAATAGAGCATCCAAAGCAGTAATGAAAAGGGAACTAATATCACCGATATTTTTAAATAGAAGGATTTGTGGAACTAATAGTCCAAATAGAAAAAGAGCGAAATGTATTTATAGTGCTCAATTATAGTACTCCTTAAACAATTCGATTTAAAATTCATCTTCCAGCTTAGTGCACTCGCTGCACTTCGAACTAAGCAAACTAACCTAGTACCACCTTCTACAGAATCCAATTACAATGAATTTCCAACTTCTGTTTAATAACTGTGTTGACCGCAAACTATAGATCAATCAGATGTTTTCGAAATGTACCAAAGGGCGTGTGCATATGTGTCACTCCAATACAAAATCAAATAACAATTCCAACTGAAATATTGCAAATTTGTTTTGCAATAATACAAAGCAACATACCAACTATAACACAGCCTAACTTATATGTAGGCCAGCAATCCAACCCAACCCCAGCACTCAGTCAGTCAACCAACCATCAATAGCAAGTTATTAACACAAAACTAAATTTTGCATTACTTCATGGGCTAATGTTGACATTATGTCACAGAGTTGTGGCAATTGTCAAATGAAATCTGTCAAACTGTCGCTTTAAGGAATTTCAATAAGATTTCTGCGAAACACATAACAATAAATTTCATATCAAAAGATTCGAATCAATGCAAGTGTAAATTAAAAAAAATTTCAGAAATTTGTTTTTATATTTGTAGTATTTTTTTTTGTTTAAAGGACTAACATCTGTGCATGTTTGGTGGTGGTTTAACAAATACTTGAAGAAATGGTTTTTTTTTTTTTGGCAATAAAAAAGAAATTATTGTAATATTCTGAACAATAAATTCATGAAAAATGGTTTAATTTAAAAAACAGCATAACAACCGTTAAGTGTGTGCTTTTGGTCTACAAGAAGTAGAGAGTGATGTTAAAAATTTTCAGGGTTGGGTATAACATTGTTTTTCCAGCACAGTTTCCGTTTTGTTTGTTTTCTTTATTTCGCAAAAGGAAAGAGAAACAAGAACAAAAACAGTAATTCCTTTGCTTTGTTTTCTCAAGGGTTTTATTATTGTACTTTTTATAACCCCTTGCTATGTTTTTACAAGAAATAAAAACAATAAAAATGTAAATCATGGAAAAATATTATTAAAAAAAAATACCTAACAAAACGTCAAAACACTAAAAGTATGCAACAAAATAAAACAATATAAAGAAAACAAAGAAATACTTGTAGCATGTTAAGAAACATTTAAAAATTAAAATAATAAGAAAGTAAATGAAATGAAAAAGAAAATATATTCATTAAACTGAAAAAAGTACAAAAACAAAAACAGCAACGGCAGCAACTATTTACAACAAAAGCCCACGCCTTATAAAAAAAACCAAATCACCGTTAAAAGTATAAATTTGCAATTTAGTTTTTAGTTTCCTTTTCCGTTTTCCTCAGAAACAAATTTAAATATTTAAGATGTCGTTTTTTTTTTTCTTTCATTTCTAAGATATTCAATTCACATTTCCATACCTTTTTCTGTTGATCGAAATAACTTTAATAAGTGTCACAAGTGTTGTCACTATATTGACAGACATTTTTCCAGATAATTTTACATGACACTTACTAAAGATATTTTGTATTGTAATTGTCATATGTCACAAGTTTGTAGTCCCTTTTGAAAAAAAAAAAAACAAAACGAAGGAAATTAAAATTTATTTAGCTATTTCAATTTCTAGGTAAGAATTTTTAATAGTTTCTTTAATTTACGATTTGTTGGTGGCTCTTAAATTGTTTCCCCCTCTTGAAAAAGTAATACAAAATGTTTTAAATGTTGTCAACACTCAGTAATTTTTGTCAATACTTTTGGGGGATGATAGTTTTGTTGTTGTTTTACGTGGTGTCATCGTATGTGATCTTTTAGTTAATAACTTAGCTGGAATGATATAGCTACAGTGAGTGACGAAATAGGAGATATTTTTGTGGAAAACATTTCACGATCAAATCATACAATATTGCACTCTATAGTCTAGTCTTTAGTCTAGTCTATAGTCTAGTCTTTAGTCTCGTCTATAGTCTAGTCTTTAGTCTCGTCTATAGTCTAGTCTATAGTCTAGTCTTTAGTCTCGTCTATAGTCTAGTCTATAGTCTAGTCTTTAGTCTCGTCTATAGTCTAGTCTATAGTCTAGTCTTTAGTCTCGTCTATAGTCTAGTCTATAGTCTAGTCTATAGTCTAGTCTATAGTCTAGTCTATAGTCTAGTCTATAGTCTAGTCTATAGTCTAGTCTATAGTCTAGTCTATAGTCTAGTCTATAGTCTAGTCTATAGTCTAGTCTATAGTCTAGTCTATAGTCTAGTCTATAGTCTAGTCTATAGTCTAGTCTATAGTCTAGTCTATAGTCTAGTCTATAGTCTAGTCTATAGTCTAGTCTATAGTCTAGTCTATAGTCTAGTCTATAGTCTAGTCTATAGTCTAGTCTATAGTCTAGTCTATAGTCTAGTCTATAGTCTAGTCTATAGTCTAGTCTATAGTCTAGTCTATAGTCTAGTCTATAGTCTAGTCTATAGTCTAGTCTATAGTCTAGTCTATAGTCTAGTCTATAGTCTAGTCTATAGTCTAGTCTATAGTCTAGTCTATAGTCTAGTCTATAGTCTAGTCTATAGTCTAGTCTATAGTCTAGTCTATAGTCTAGTCTATAGTCTAGTCTATAGTCTAGTCTATAGTCTAGTCTATAGTCTAGTCTATAGTCTAGTCTATAGTCTAGTCTATAGTCTAGTCTACAGTCTAGTCTATAGTCTAGTCTATAGTCTAGTCTATAGTCTAGTCTATAGTCTAGTCTATAGTCTAGTCTATAGTCTAGTCTATAGTCTAGTCTATAGTCTAGTCTATAGTCTAGTCTATAGTCTAGTCTATAGTCTAGTCTATAGTCTAGTCTATAGTCTAGTCTATAGTCTAGTCTATAGTCTAGTCTATAGTCTAGTCTATAGTCTAGTCTATAGTCTAGTCTATAGTCTAGTCTATAGTCTAGTCTATAGTCTAGTCTATAGTCTAGTCTATAGTCTAGTCTATAGTCTGGTCTATAGGCTAGTCTATAGTCTAGTCTATAGTCTAGTCTATAGTCTGGTCTATAGTCTAGTCTATAGTCTAGTCTATAGTCTAGTCTATAGTCTAGTCTATAGTCTAGTCTATAGTCTAGTCTATAGTCTAGTCTATAGTCTAGTCTATAGTCTAGTCTATAGTCTAGTCTATAGTCTAGTCTTCTATAGTCTAGTCTATAGTCTAGTCTATAGTCTAGTCTATAGTCTAGTCTATAGTCTAGTCTATAGTCTAGTCTATTGTCTAGTCTATAGTCTAGTCTATAGTCTAGTCTATAGTCTAGTCTATAGTCTAGTCTATAGTCTAGTCTATAGTCTAGTCTATAGTCTAGTCTATAGTCTAGTCTATAGTCTAGTCTATAGTCTAGTCTATAGTCTAGTCTATAGTCTAGTCTATAGTCTAGTCTATAGTCTAGTCTATAGTCTAGTCTATAGTCTAGTCTATAGTCTAGTCTATAGTCTAGTCTATAGTCTAGTCTATAGTATAGTCTATAGTATAGTCTATAGTCTAGTCTATAGTCTAGTCTATAGTCTAGTTTATAGTCTAGTCTATAGTCTAGTCTATAGTCTAGTCTTTAGTCTAGTTTATAGTCTAGTCTATAGTTTAGTCTATAGTCTAGTCTATTGTTATTCTATAGTCTAGTCTAGAAGACCAAAGTGAGGAGTAGTTCTCTCCAATTTTAACACCCACTGTACATTGTCCACCTATTGCTAAACATAAAGGGTCTTTTAGTATACCACCAAAAAAAAAAAAACAAATATAAATAAAAAACACTTATTAAATATTTTATATTCCACGGGATTCCATGATTACCTATTTGTAGCGTTCTACTCGTGTAAACAACAGCATAGTTCCGTCCTTTGCGTATCGGGTGGTTCTATAAGTATATTTTTTCTAGATGACAGCTAATAAAAGTAAATTAAACATGTCACTTTTTACGATTTCATTTCTATATAGTATATTTTTGTTGTTGCTGTCTTTTATGTTATTATGTGTTAAAGTTTTTGTTGCTGTTATTTTGTCGCATTTTATGCCCTTTAGTTGGGGAATGATAGATGCGATGCGCATACTAGATAGAAGAAATAAGGTATTTTTATTTTATTATTTTTATTTGGTGAGCAAATGTAACACCTTAGATGGTAGAAGACAGAATTTTTGTGTAAAAATGTTGCAGTGTAGAATGGTTGTTGTTGACACTTGGAAAAAGCTATAAAAAAATGGCTGATGGAATGAATGAATGGAGTTGTGGGCATGAGTCATTTTGGTTGTAATTTGGTTTGCCAGGAATTAAATTTATTTAAAAGCTTTATAAAGCAACATGTAAGGAATACTTTTAAGACCCAAGGGACTAGGTTTGGGGTAATTTGAATAAAAATTAAATGGTTTCTTTAATTATTTACATACAGGCTATGTATGTTTATAATTGTTCCTCTAGGGACAATGGTATTGAAATTTTTAGGAACCTTTAGGTTTTTAAATGTGGGAGAAGTTATTTTCAATGTCAGAAACAGATCTTATAAGTAGTTGAGGCAATTGAATTCTAGTCCCCGATGACATTGGCATTGAAATGTTTATTACTATTAACTTTTATTTAGTGGGGAGTTATTTTTAAGATCTGGAAAGGGCCCTAGAGTTAAGGCAATTCAAATCATATATGGGTGCTATGGGGACTATTAACTTTTATTAAATTATTTTAAATTTTAAATATCTTTTCTTTTTTAGAACTTTTCTTGAACTTTGTAATAAAGTAGGAAAGTACTTTTTGGGTACTATTTATGGTACTAAAACTATAGAAGCTCGAAATTTCAATTACTTAGAAAAATGAATTTGGTAGAAATGAAGATCCATAAGGGTTTAATAGTTCAAACAACTTTTAAAAAATTCCCTTTTCCTTTCCCTATTTTTTGCATTTTGGGTACTTTTTCCTACAAAAATTTTATATTTTCTTTTATAGTACCATTTATAATTCCCTGTGGTTGTTTTCTTCTTCTCAAGTCTATTAAAAAGTATCTAACAAAACTCAACAGTCTGCTAAAATGTTTTATTTTATTTGCCATTTTTTTACTAGACTTTTTTATGTTTTTGCTTTTACAAAAAATAAAAGTTTATTTTTTACAATTCTATGTAATAATGTTAATGTAAGTTTAAGTAACTTTTTTTATATATTTATTTGCGTTTATTTTTTATTTTTTTTTTTTTCTGCTGATGTTATTTTCTTTTTATTTTAATGACCTAAATAAAAGCGTATTTAAAGTGCCAACCATCGGTAAGAAAAATTTCTAGACTTCTAGAGGATTTAAGGCTTAGACTGTGTTAAATAGAACTTTAAATGTAATTTGATTAATTAAATGTTGTTTTTGTTGTTCTTGTATTAAAATGACTTAGCCTTGTTGTTAGCTGTAAAGGTATTGAAGTGTTTAATCGATTGCAGCAGGTCAATGTGGTACAAAAGATATGTAAATGTCTATAGCATAGGTTAAGGGTTTTATAGGAGAAGAATAGAAAGCATACTTAAGGGTTATAGTCTATAGTATAGGCCATAGTCTAGGCTATAGTTTAGTCCATAGTCTAGCATATAGTCTAGTTATAGTCCAGTCTACAGTTCAGTCTATATTTTAGTTCATAGTGTAGTCTACAGTTTAGTGCATAGTCTAGTCTATAAACCAGTATTTAGTCTAGTCAATATTCTCGTCAAAAGTCTAGTCAATAAGTTAGTCTATAGTCAATCCAATAGTCTAGTCTGTAGTCTAGCTAATATTCTATAGTCTAGTCTATAGTCTAGTCTATAGTCTAGTCTATAGTCTAGTCTATAGTCTAGTCTATAGTCTAGTCTATAGTCTAGTCTATAGTCTAGTCTATAGTCTAGTCTATAGTCTAGTCTATAGTCTAGTCTATAGTCTAGTCTATAGTCTAGTCTATAGTCTAGTCTATAGTCTAGTCTATAGTCTAGTCTATAGTCTAGTCTATAGTATAGTCTATAGTCTAGTCTATAGTCTAGTCTATAGTCTAGTCTATAGTCTTGTCTATAGTCTAGTTTATAGTCTAGTCTATAGTCTAGTCTATAGTCTAGTCTATAGTCTAGTCTATAGTCTAGTCTATAGTCCAGTCTATAGTCTAGTCTATAGTCTAGTCTATAGTCTAGTCCATAGTCTAGTCTATAGTCTAGTCTATAGTCTAGTCCATAGTCTAGTCTATAGTCTAGTCTATAGTCTAGTCTATAGTCTAGTCTATAGTCTAGTCTATAGTCTAGTCTATAGTCTAGTCTATAGTCTAGTCTATAGTCTAGTCTATAGTCTAGTCTATAGTCTAGTCTATAGTCTAGTCTATAGTCTAGTCTATAGTCTAGTCTATAGTCTAGTCTATAGTCTAGTCTATAGTCTAGTCTATAGTCTAGTCTATAGTATAGTCTATAGTCTAGTCTATAGTCTAGTCTGTAGTCTAGTCTATAGTCTAGTCTATAGTCTAGTCTATAGTCTAGTCTATAGTCTAGTCTGTAGTCTAGTCTATAGTCTAGTCTATAGTCTAGTCTATAGTCTAGTCTATAGTCTAGTCTATAGTCTAGTCTATAGTCTAGTCTGTAGTCTAGTCTATAGTCTAGTCTAGTATATAGTCTAGTATATAGTCTAGTATATAGTCTAGTCTATAGTCTAGTCTGTAGTCTAGTCTATAGTCTAGTCTATAGTCTAGTATATAGTCTAGTATATAGTCTAGTCTATAGTCTAGTCTATAGTCTAGTCTATAGTCTAGTCTATAGTCCTAGTCTATAGTCTAGTCTATAGTCTAGTCTATAGTCTAGTCTATAGTCTAGTCTATAGTCTAGTCTATAGCCTAGTCTATAGTCTAGTCTACAGTCTAGTCTACAGTCTAGTCTATAGTCTAGTCTATAGTCTAGTCTATAGTTTAGTCTATAGTCTAGTCTATAGTCTAGTCTATAGTCTAGTCTATAGTCTAGTCTATAGTCTAGTCTATAGTCTAGTCTATAGTCTAGTCTATAGTCTAGTCTATAGTCTAGTCTATAGTCTAGTCTATAGTCTAGTCTATAGTCTAGTCTATAGTCTAGTCTATAGTCTAGTCTATAGTCTAGTCTATAGTCTAGTCTATAGTCTAGTCTATAGTCTAGTCTATAGTCTAGTCTATAGTCTAGTCTACAGTCTAGTCTACAGTCTAGTCTATAGTCTAGTCTATAGTCTAGTCTATAGTCTAGTCTATAGTTTAGTCTATAGTCTAGTCTATAGTCTAGTCTATAGTCTAGTCTATAGTCTAGTCTATAGTCTAGTCTATAGTCTAGTCTATAGTCTAGTCTAAAGTCTAGTCTATAGTCTAGTCTATAGTCTAGTCTATAGTCTAGTCTATAGTCTAGTCTATAGTCTAGTCTATAGTCTAGTCTATAGTCTAGTCTATAGTCTAGTCTATAGTCTAGTCTATAGTCTAGTCTATAGTCTAGTCTATAGTCTAGTCTATAGTCTAGTCTATAGTCTAGCCTATAGTCTAGTCTATAGCCTAGTCTATAGTCTAGTCTATAGTCTAGTCTATAGTCTAGTCTATAGTCTAGTCTATAGTCTAGTCTATAGTCTAGTCTATAGTCTAGTCTATAGTCTAGTCTATAGTCTAGTCTATAGTCTAGTCTATAGTCTAGTCTATAGTCTAGTCTATAGTCTAGTCTATAGTCTAGTCTATAGTCTAGTCTATAGTCTAGTCTATAGTCTAGTCTATAGTCTATCTATAGTCTAGTCTATAGTCTAGTCTATAGTCTAGTCTATAGTCCAGTCTATAGTCTATTCTATAGTCCAGTCTATAGTCTAGTCTATAGTCTAGTCTATAGTCTAGTCTATAGTCTAGTCTATAGTCTAGTTCTATAGTCTAGTCTATAGTCTAGTCTATAGTCTAGTCTATAGTCTAGTCTATAGTCTAGTCTATAGTCTGTCTATAGTCTAGTCTATAGTCTAGTCTATAGTCTAGTCTATAGTCTAGTCTATAGTCTAGTCTATAGTCTAGTCTAGTAGTCTAGTCTATAGTCTAGTATAGTCTAGTCTATAGTCTAGTCTATAGTCTAGTCATAGTCTAGTCTATAGTCTAGTCTATAGTCTAGTCTATAGTCTAGTCTATAGTCTAGTCTATAGTCTAGTCTATAGTCTAGTCTATAGTCTAGTCTATAGTCTAGTCTATAGTCTAGTCTATAGTCTAGTCTATAGTCTAGTCTATAGTCTAGTCTATAGTCTAGTCTATAGTCTAGTCTATAGTCTAGTCTATAGTCTAGTCTATAGTCTAGTCTATAGTCTAGTCTATAGTCTAGTCTATAGTCTAGTCTATAGTCTAGTCTATAGTCTAGTCTATAGTCTAGTCTATAGTCTAGTCTATAGTCTAGTCTATAGTCTAGTCTATAGTCTGTCTATAGTCTAGTCTAGTCAGTCTATAGTCTAGTCTATAGTCTAGTCTATAGTCTAGTCTATAGTCTAGTCTATAGTCTAGTCTATAGTCTAGTCTATAGTCTAGTCTATAAGTCTATGTCTAGTCTATAGTCTAGTCTATAGTCTAGTCTATCGTCTAGTCTATAGTCTAGTCTATAGTCTAGTCTATAGTCTAGTCTATAGTCTAGTCTATAGTTAGTCTATAGTCTAGTGAATTGTAATTTATCTCGAGAAATTGTTTGTTCCAATATTGATACCATTTCTCTTTGTAAATTTTATTATGAACTTTTTACTGCCTGCAATTATTTTGTATGTTTTAATTAATTTCATTTCCTCTACAACTTAAGCGGACCTTCAGGTTAATTTTTAAATTAATACATTTTCAACAATAACCATTAAATATTTGAACCAATTTATATTGATGGGTCTTTAAAAAAACAAGAGACATTACAGCGGGATGACTTTTTTATTTTTGTTAATTTTTGCTTTAAAAAAACCGAAAAACTTGAAAACATTTTTTTATGTTTTGTAATTTAATTTGTGTGTTAATTTATGTTACTAAAGCTCTCGAAAAAAATTGGAGGAGAAAATCAAAGGTACATGAATTTTTATGATCTGGTGTAAATGTTGTGTTTAAATTTAGTTGCCTTCACTTTTCGGTGTCATCATTGCTAGCTCATGTTTATACGAAATGTTTTGTCATAATAATGAAATTCTTGGGGTTTTAGTCTTCAATTTCTTTTTGACATGATTTTATTTTCATTGTTGCTGTTGATGTTGTTGTTTTATTGTTTGGAAGAAAATGTAACAGTTTTGATTATTGAAATGTGGGGAGATTAGTCAATAAACGAATCAATACCTGAGGGACGTGTTTTGTTTCTATTTTCATGCTTTTATTCCATATATGTATGTATGTATAAGTGTATGAGCATTTAAGTGCCTTAAGATTAACACCATATTTCGAAGATTTTATAGAAATTGTATTATATTTGAATATTTTTGTTGTTGTTGTATTAAATATTTATTGATACATTTATAGCATATTGAACTTTTCTTTATTTGCTTTAGCATATTTTCAAAATTTAATTCTAATATAATGTGAGATTTTTATTAGGGGCACTTGTAATTGTCTTAAGATTAATTTATAATCGTCTTGTGGAAGAAAAAAAAACATTCTTTTTGAGTTTTAATATTAAGGAATTTGAATATTCAAAATTAAGTATTTTATTTGTTGTCACAACTTGGAATTATAAAAGTGTGGTTTTATAGGATTTCTTTTTTAAATGTTCCCATAAAAAAAAGAGATCAAATTACAGCTTAAGTAGTTTTTTAAAGATTATAAAATAAATTTAGAAAAATAAAAGGAAATTTTTTGTTTCTGTTTTATGGGCAACATCAAAGGGATTATGATTTTTTATGGATTAGAAAAAGCTTTAAATATAATTTAATATTCTTTAGTATACAAAATAAATGTTTGATCAGTTCCTTACTAAACTCAATTGGGGGTTTAATACCTACATGTATCAAAATTAATCAGAAAAACGTTTAAAACAATTTATTTGTTTTCTAAGTTCTGTTTAAATTTTAACTTTTTTTTAGTATTTCCCCCCCTTTTTAAAGTTTTTCCTAACAAAGAAATATTTTAAAAACTTCATTTTCTTTCACCCAACAAATTTTGTTATCACCAACCCTGTTATAAATTTTACAACTTAACATTTATACAAAATTTGTATTTTGTCACCTCATAAAGCAAACAGCATCATCATATATTTTCATTTAAATTCTTTTACTTTTATATGACAGCAGAGTAAAACGTACATACAAAAGTTTTAGTTGTTTTTCGTAATCATTTTCATTTTAGTACAAATTATTTTACTTTTCATTCATAAACAGCAAAACAACACATACATTTACATACATTACCCACACATCAAAACTCACACATAGAAATGTAAAATCCCAGTAGTTTTCAAGAAGTTAAATTATCCCTAACAGAAATCATTTTTCCTAAATTTCAAACTCTTAACTTTTTTAAATCAATCGCCACCTTAAAATACCCAAAAGAATTAAGCTAGAAGTCAAATATGACTTTAGTGTTCCCAAGTAATCTAGAGAGTAGACAATTCAAGTTTAAAGCCAAGATGTTAAAGCAGTGCTCTAGGAGAAACAATCACCGTGAACTCTCCAACACAACTAGAACTCTCTAATATAAACAACAACAATATTTAGCTGCATGATAGCTCATACAAATACATTCTCATCCAATTATACTCTCACTTAAAGCCTTCTCTTTCGGGTAACCCCTGCATTAAAGTCTTTCATGGCAGCCTGAAAACTTCTTTTACATTGAACTTTAAACGAGAATGTAGCCCATAAAGGGTTAAAAGACATAGTCACATAGCAAATATTGTAATCGGCCATTAAAGTCACGAATTCAAGAAAATCGCCCCAAACTGCAGGGTTTCTATAAACCCATACACACTTTATGATACCCTTAGGTAAACTTTTTGTTTTGTTCCGTTAACTAAAAATGTTAAAGGAATATTCTCAAAAGACAACAGCAGTAACAATAATAACGACAACAACAATAGCAACAAATAATGGCAAACAACATTTATTTATATATGTACATGTTAATATTTATGTATATGTATACATAAGAGTAAATATGTATGTATTCATTTGTACTCACATTTGATGTAATATTTAACATTGATACAATTTCATTTCATTTCATTTTTCATTTCATTTCATTTATTATTTGTAATCAAAAAGCCAATGTAGGCCAAAAGGTGATTACATATTTAAAACATAATTTAACACAAAAGTTTATTAATGAATCTTAATAATAAAAGTATAAAATTAATACAAATTATTTATATCTAAGCACAAACATGGAGCTACAAAAAAACAAAAGGTTTATATAAATATCTTGAATATCAACAACGAAAAATTTTGTATTAGTTCATGAGATCAATAATCATTTTTACAAAAACTCCAGTGGATTTAGTAAAGTTTCGATCAGTATATGGTATTAAGTTGTTCCATAAACGTATTACACGTATAACGTAGGATTTTTGCATAATAATTGTGTTAAACCTGGGGCAAATTAGAGAACAAGTGCGCGAAGAATTTGAAAAATTGAATCTAGAGATCAAATATAAAGGTGTATTGAGTTTATATGATTTATAAAAAATAGTAAGCAATCTAACATTAATGAAATCCTCAAAAGTGCACCCTAAAAAATCAAAAACATATTCCGTAACATGATCTCTAGGACGCAGATGGTAGATATACCGAATGATTCTATTAAAGCACATTTTTCTAAGTCTTAACAAATTCGATGCACTTGTTCCAGAAAATACCTCTAGTCCGTACAACAAAAATGGCATAAGAAGTAAATGACCGATTTGTTTTCTAATTCTCTCCGGTAAGTTATAACACGTATTATAAATTCTTCTCAATACAAAAAGAGTCCTTGAAATTACAAAATTAATATGTTGGGAAAACAGAAGAGCATCATCCACATATATTCCTAAAACTTTAATACATGAAACTATGTTTATTAAAGCTCCATTAACTGAAATTATAGGCGTAATCGCATCTTTAACTCCAAAAAACATTGCTTTCGATTTGGAGACGTTTAAAATTATAAAATTATCAACGCACCAAGAATCAATAGTCTGCATGCAAGCATTAATGTTCTGGTTTAGTTGATAAATTGAATTAGAAACAGCCACTAATTGTAGGTCATCCGCATATAAAAATCCTTTTAAAGGTAACAAATTATTCAAAATATCGTTTATGTACAATAAAAATAATAGAGGGCCCAATATTGATCCCTGAGGGACACCTCGAAATAACTTTTTGGTCGATGAAAATGATTCCTTGATTTGGACATATTGAGACCTGCCCCTAACAAACGTGTCAATCAACCGACATGCAGAGGTGGAAAATCGATAAATGGAAAATAATTTATTGAGTAGAACCTCGTGAGAAATAGACTCAAACGCTCTACTGAAGTCTAGGCTAATAATGGAGGCTAGTTCCTTTCGGTCCACAGCACTACGCACCTCCTCAGTAATATTCAATAAAAGATTAGTAGCGTTATAACCCTTTCTAAAACCAAACTGTCCTTCCGATATAAATCCATTTTCCTCTACGTACCCTGTTAATTGTTTATTGATCAAAATCTCAAGAATTTTAGAAAAAATATTAACGACACTAATTGGACGAAAATGAGATAATTCCAATGGATTTTTTACCTTAGGCACTGGCACAACTCTTGCATTTTCCCAATTCTTTGGGTATTGAGAGGTAGTAAGAATGGTATTATAACAATATGTCAAGTGAGAACAAATCATTGCAAAAATTAATTTTAAAAACTTTAAAGGTAGATCATCTGGACCCGCACAATTAGATTTTATGCTCATAAAGGCATTCCACACCTCAGGCTCATCAATATTTCGAAAAGAAAAATCATTATATGAATTGTTTCCATATTGACAATACATAATAGAAGGTGGGTTTGTAATAGGAGGTAGAATAAAAAAATCGTTACAATCTTCGACATCGATATTACATGTGCCATTATAGTTATTGTCGGCAACACCTATATTTCTCAACTCCTTCCAAATTGTAGAAGAGTCCCCAGATGAAAATAAATTGCGACAATATCTATCTCTATTTTTCCTTATCACAGACTTTAATTTATTTCTGTACTTACAGAAGGTAACCCATCTTTCATGACTATTTAACTCTAAGTAAGCCCTGTAGGCAAAATTTCTATTTTCTTTCGCAATGCAAACGTCTCTACTCTGCATCCAATCACATTTCTGTCTTACTTTCACTACCTTCACCGGAATATGTTTTTCATAAATTCCTTTTAACTGTCGAGTGAAAAAGTCAATCTGAAAAGTAGTATCGGATGAATTATAGATAGGACTAAAGTCAATTTGGTCAAAATCATAAACGCAATCATCAATATTGAACCTACTATAATCCCTAATACGTATTTTATCATCCTCTTTATCCAATTTTATATCATATGAAATAAAAATCGCAGCGTGGTTAGAATTTAGTGCTGGAAAACAATACTGACCGTTTTTACAAACCAAATTTGGGAAAGAGACTAAAAAATAATCTATTAATGAATAACTATTGAAACGAGTGTCTACATGTGTAGGTATACTATTATGTATTACGCCCAACCCCAGAGAAGCACTTTCTGTCCTCATCATGTCACCATTGTTGTATAAATTTATGTTAAAATCTCCTGTAATAATAATATGATTATATTTTGACGACAAATCCGCTAATTCCTCCTCACAACCGCGAAAGTTTCCATGTGGTAAATACAGCACTCCTAAAAGAATTCTAACTAACCTGTTAGCTCTAATCTCAACAAACAAACCTTCGCAATTTCCTTCATCATCGAAAGTGTGGACCATTCTAGTATTAAGCCCATTTTTTATATACATACAAACACCACCACCGCGCATATATCTTCTGTCACTTCTGTATATGTGATAACCGTCAATTTTTATCGCACTATCCAAAATGTAATGATGCAGCCATGTTTCAGAAATAGCTATTACGTCAAAAATACTATTCTTAAAAATGTGTCTAATCTCTTCTAACTTGGTGGAATTAGCCCTAGGCACAATACTCTGAGCATTGATATGCACCACATTTAAATTAGTTTGTCTCAGATTAAGTCTATTTAATAATTCGTTGTTGATAGTATCTCCAAGATTGTTAACCATTACAAGTAAAAAGTAAACCACTCCATATTTGTGCAAAGAAATTTAATTTGTAATATATACTAAAAGAAAGCTTAAATTTATAATAAGAAATATAAAATAGTATCATTATGTATCAATATATAATAGCATGAAAGACTACTGCCCATAAAAAAGTAAATTAATTCAAAATTGGCAAATAGAGATCTAATTAGAACATCTACAGTTGTTCAATTCCTATGTGAAATTAAAATAAATAAACAGAGAAAATTTAATAGTGAAACGTTTATATTTATCTATTAAATTAGGATAATAAGAATCTTAAACTTGTATATAAACGATTTACTTTAATTTCAAAATAAAAATTGCACCCAAAGTTGAATACATATTCTGTTTCAATAAAATAAAAAATAATAAACCAATCTTATTTTATTTTTTTTTTTTTTTTATGACAATAATATAAAAGTATACAAAAATGGATTTCTTTTATTAACAACTATAATGTACAAAAAGAAAACAATAATTCAAAATAAAATAACAATTTATTAATAAAAAAATAATGCCTAAGAAAAAATAAAAAATTACAAAATTTATAATAATAAAAATAAATAAAAAATAATAGAGGAAATAAGAGAAATTATTCGGCGAATAAGAAATATTTAAATAACAAAAAGAAAAAGAAACAAAAATTTAAATGGGCAATCAAAAAGAAACAAAAAAAAATAAAAATTAAAAAGATCAAAAATAATTAAGAAAGATAAGAATAAATGTATATAGAGAATATTTTTAATTATGATAAGACAATGCTTATTCTTCAACAACAGACGGCTTGCCAGCTACAGTCATCTCACCAGTATTCTTGTCAACAACAACAGTCTGAGTATCAGACTTATTGGATAGTGTATCATGGTTTTCCCCAGAAATTACAGATGCATCATTGGATTTAAACATCAAATTTAGCTTTTCAAAACTTAACAATTTAGAATCACCATTCGGAAAGTATATTTTAGCTTCTGGTAAATCTTTATTGAAGAATCTAAACTTATTTATTTTACCCTCCTTGAGTAATTTACGGCAAAAGTAATTTAGCTTAGAGGCGAGAGGAGTAAGATTATCGTTCAAGTATATTCTTGAATGTATATCAGTTTCACATAACTGGCTACGTTTTATTTCACCATAAGCAAAGTACTGCTTCATCAAGAGGTCTCTCTTGTAAACACTATTTATTTTTACTAAGATGCTTTTTTTCTGGTGTATATACGCGCATAAATTTACGTCATTATGACCAATCTCTACATTTAAAAGTTTGCCAATAGAAAACACAGCGTTATATAGTTCATCCACCGACAAATTTTGACCGAGTCCATAAATGAGGATGTCATTTCTATTAAGTTGTTTTCGTAGGCTATTATTCTCCATTTGAAGGTGTTGAAATTTTGAAGTAACAAATTGTTCAGTAGCTTTAGATTTCTCCATACTACAAGCCACTTCGGCTTTTATTTCATTAAGCTGCGATATAATATCTTCCGAAATAATCTTAGATAACTGCTTGATGCTAGATTCCAATTGGCTTAATTTGGATGATACTTCATTTTCGCAAGAGTTGGTAGCTCCATTGGAAAGGCAAGATTGGCATTGAAAAGTAATTACGCCTTTGCTTTTAATAATTGTATCAAGAATTGACTCCGTTATATCACAATTTTTAGTTGCTGCACATTTTATGTGGTAATCAAGTTTACACTGACCACACTTTATGAATTTAGCATTCTTTTCATTTTTTTTGCAAACTGCACATTGCTTTAGTGGTGCCATAATAAATTTATTTAATTTTTCCAAATAGTGTTATAATTTATTTTTACTTTCAAGATTATTAATTTCTTAAAATTCAAAATAATTAAATATATTGAAAACCGGTATTTGTTTAATGTAATGTACGTAAATTATTCTTGTTAAATATGCAGTTTCTTTACTTTTCTTTTCTGCTTTAGTTCTTTTTTTTTTTTGTTTTTAATATTAACTCTCTTTTTTTTATTTATGTATCTTCTTTTTAATATTTTTTTTTCTTCTTTTTTTTATTATTATTTTTGGAATCTCTTTCTAAATATGCAATATTCTCTTGGCACAAACTGGTTTATTTTTATGTCATTTGTAATTATTTATGTATCACTATTTCTTCATTCTTATTGTATTATTGTTGGTATTTATTCGTATTAACACATTTTATGCTGAGTTCATTATTTTACTTTTATAATTTTAATTGATTTTATAATTTTTTATTGATTTTTATATGCACTTGAAAACAAATTTCATTAAAAAAGATCGACCAATGCAAGTTCTATGCAATAAATTAATTTTTTTAAATTTAAAACCCTTTTATTAACAACAATTTCACTTATTTACGGACAGTAAAAAATAAACGTCTACTCTTGTGTCATGCTAAACTCAATATTTTCAATTTACACACATACACAAATATTGATACTGATAGACCGGGTAATTCCTTTCCGAGATAAGAAGACTCTACAGTTTAAAGTCCAGACTATACAGTCTATATTCGAAACTATAGAACCATCTAACAGTCTATAGGACTATAGAAGAGTCTATGGTATGGGCTATAGAACAGTCTATAGTCTGGACTTTAGAACAGTCTATAGTCTGGACTATAGAACAGTCTATACTCGGGACTATAGAACAGTCTATAGTCTGTACTATAGAACAGTCTATAGTCTGCAATATAGAACATTCTATAGTCTGGACTATTGAACAGTTTATAGTCTGGACTATAGAACAGTCTATAGTCTGGACTATAGAACAGTCTATACTCGGGACTATAGAACAGTCTATAGTCTGTACTATAGAACAGTCTATAGTCTGGACTACAGAACAGTCTATAGTCTGGAATATAGAACATTCTATAGTCTGGACTATTGAACAGTATATAGTCTGGACTATAGAACAGTCTACAGTATGGACTATAGAATAGTCTATAGTCGGGTCTATAGAAGAGCCTATAGTCGGGACTATAGAAGGGCCTATAGTCGGGACTATAGAAGGGCCTATAGTTTGGACTATAGAACAGTCTATAGTCGGGACTATAGAACAGTCTATAGTCTGGACTATAGAATAGCCTATAGTCTGGACTATAGAATAGCCTATAGTCTGGACTATAGAATAGTCTATAGTATGGACTATAGAATAGTCTATAGTTTGGACTATAGAACAGTCTATAGTCTGGACTATAGAACAGTCTATAGTCTGGACTATAGAACAGTCTATAGTCTGGACTATAGAACAGTCTATAGTCTGGACTATAGAACAGTCTATAGTCTGGACTATAGAGCAGTCTATAGTCTGGAATATAGAACAGTCTATAGTCTGGAATATAGAACAGTCTATAGTCTGGACTATAGAACAGTCTATAGTCTGGACTATAGAACAGTCTATAGTCTGGACTATAGAACAGTCTGTAGTCTGGACTATAGAAAAGTCTATAGTCTGGACTGTATAACAGTCTATAGTCTGGACTATAGAACTGTCTATAGTATGGACTATAGAACAGTCTGTATAATCTGGACTATAGAACAGTCAATAGTCTGGACTATAGAACAGTCAATAGTCTGGACTATAGAACAGTCTATAATCTGGACTATAGAACAGTCTATACTCTGAACTATGGAACAGTCTATAGTCTGTACTATAGAACAGTCTATAGTCTGGACTATAGAACAGTCTATAGTCTGGACTAAAGAACAGTCTATAGTCTGGACTATAGAGCAGTCTATAGTCTGGACTATATAACAGCTTATAGTCTGGACTGTAGTATAGTCCATAGTCTGGACTATAGAATAGACTTTGTTCTGGACTATAGAGCAGTCAATAGTCTGGACTATAGAACAGTCTATAGTCTGGACTATAGAACAGTCAATAGTCTGGACTATAGAACAGCTTATAGTCTGGACTATAGAACAGTCTATGGTCTGGACTATAGAACAGTCTATAGTCTGGACTATAGAACAGTCTATGGTCTGGACTATAGAACAGTCTACAGTCTGGACTATAGAACAGTCTATGATCTGGACTATAGAGCAGTCTATAGTAATATAAAATCCCCCTTATATTAAAGAAAAAACTCATTTCATAAACACCAAACAATCAACTATCTCCCCTTTTCTGGGAAGGTTTATATCATTGATGTTTTTTTTTCCCCGCGTTGCTAGTGGTGTTAAAGTGTTGAAAGTAGAGCTTTTCTTTAAATATATAAATAATATCATTGTTTTTCTTTGCATACATAAATACATACTTTTAGTACCATTTCTTCAACCTTTGCCAAGGGAAAACAAAAAAGTTGTTTTCCCCCTTATGTTTGTTGTTTATTGTCAAACAGTATAGAATTTCTTCAATGTATTCTTGCTGCTGTCAATGATGCTTCGGCTATACTACTAGCTGCTATTGATACTGGTGCTGCTACTGCTGCTTTTGATGCTGTTGCTGCTGCTGCTAGTATTTGTGTTTTAGGTAGGTAGGTAGGTAGGTTGATAGGAGGATGTATACTACATCAAATCCGAAGAAATACACCTAGGCCACTATCGGGCCTGTTGTGCGCTCCAATTCAAGAAAAAAAAAAAAAAAAAAAAAAAAAAAAAAAATTGTTCACTGAATGTATTATTTTTCCATGTTCAGAAACTCAGTTTCCTGGACGTAATTCCTAAGAATCTTCCAATCGGTGTTGGTTAAGAATGTTATTTCTGGAATAACATCACTTCCAAGATACTTGGATCTAACTTCGACGAATGCCTGACAATGGCAAAGAAAGTGCTCCAGAGTTTCACTGTCCTCTCCACATGCTCTACATTCGTCTGAATTCGCACGTCCAATTTTGTATAGATGTGCTCGTAATCCTGTGTGTCCACTGAGAATACGTACCATCATACTAACCTCAGACTTGCTCATTTTGAGAAGATTTCTCGTCTTGCTCTCATCAGGGTCACCCCATAGAATCTTTGTGGTTCTACCCACCGTTTCATTATTCCAAGAGGCCTTATGGGATTCTCTCATCCATATTTTTAATTCAGCTTTTGTTGCGTCGAATGGTTTTGCGTTTGTCAGGTTAACTACATCGAGCTCCCTTCCCTTTAAAGCTATTACATTCGCCCTTTCGTTGCCGGCTACTCCCGAGTGGCCTGGTACCCATATGATGTGAACCTTACCTCTGGGAGAGTATTCAGTTAAAGCTTTCTTACAATCCAATACGGTCTTAGATTTAATTCTATCACCTGATATCGCACAAATTGCCTTCTGGCTGTCGGTAAATATATTAAGCCCTGTGGGCGCCATATTTATTCTAATCCAATTTACACATTCCGTTATTGCTCGTACTTCTGCCTGGAAGCTTGTGTTATGATTAGGTAAACGGTGGTATATTTCTGTTTCTGGGTCTTCAATATAGAACCCCAGACCCACTTTGTCCCCTAATTTAGAGCCATCCGTGTAGCAACGGATTCCTACTGGTATTTGCTCTAATGTTCCGCTTGACCAAGACATTCTATCTGGGATTAGCGTTTCAAAGTTTCCGACATATTCAGTGTCTGGTATGCGATCAGGCACGTCCGATGAATGTGTATAACCTTCCAATGTGTCCAGTATACATTGATGACGTGTCCTATAACCGTTTTTGGCCAGTTCGCCTAAAGTAAAGAGCCGTTCGGCTGTAAGCGCCGCCTCATATCTTATATATGTTTCAATGGGTGGAATATCTAGCAACGTTTCCAGAGCCTTGGTTGAAGTAGTACACATGGCACCACTTATACCCAAGCAGCATGTACGCTGAACTCCCTGTAGTAGTTTGATATTACACTTTTTGTCCAAAGCAGTCCACCAGATTATTGAAGCATAAGCTAGAATTGGTCTAATTACACTTTTATAAAGCCAATTTGTCATAGTAGGACTAAGACCCCATTTCATGCCTATGGTTCTCCTACATATCGCCCAGCACCGATGTGCCTTGTTGATCCTATCCTCTATGTGGTGTCTCCATTTTAATTTCCGGTCAAGTATTACACCTAAGTACTTAACTTTGTCTGTCACCGGTATCTTCTTGCCCAAGAAGCAAGGTTCAGTATATGTAGAAATTTTTGTCTTTCTTGTGAAAAGACAGATTTCCGTCTTCGCCGGGTTAACATTGAGGCCTCTCGGTTGAGCCCAGCTCAAGGCCGTATACAGAGCCTCCTCAGCTCTTCTACACAAGTAATTTGGATCCTTTCCCTTTAAAAGTATTACGACATCGTCTGCATAGCAGACAGGTCTAAGTCCTTTCTCGGTTAGGGTCCTTAGGAGGCTATTAATCGTGGTGACCCAGAGTAAAGGTGACAAAATGCCACCCTGTGGTATACCGCGAAATACCTTTTTCCTGATAGTTATATCGTACATCTCGCAGCTTATCCATCTGTTCCTTAGCATGTAGTTGATCCAGTTACGGAGCACCCGGTCAACATAAAACTGGTCTAGGGATTGGATAAGGGTATCAGTGTGCACGTTATTGAAAGCGCCTTCGATGTCAATGCATACTGCCAGTGTATACAGTTTGCTATCGAAAGATTCACTTATGTAGTGGACAACTTCATTTAAAGCGGTCTCCACCGATCGTCCCTTTACATAAGCATGCTGCTTATATTTAAGGTCATTGTATGGTATGCTGCTTTTAACCATGCTATCGACTATCCGTTCCAAGGTTTTAAGTAGGAAGGACGTAAGACTTATCGGTCGATAGGACTTAGGTGTCGCATAGCTAGGTTTCCCTGGTTTGGGTATAAATATTACCCTTGCATCCTGCCATTTAACTGGGGTATATGCCAATTTTAAGCATGCAGTGAATATCTGTGACAGATGTACGGAAACCAGTCCCGCCTCCATCTGCAAAAGTGCCGGGAAAATTCCATCCGGCCCTGCAGCTTTATAGGGAGCAAAGCTCTTGATTGCCCCTTTAACCATGTCAGTTGTAATAACTATTTCCGTGTTACCCTCCCCTTCCTCCAATATCGGTTCATCTATGTTATTCGATATACCGGGTGGGAAATGAGAATCCATATTTGTGTTTTACAATGTTTATTTAACATAAACATGCGACAACAATAGAATTTTTAATCGATTTTTCTGTTTTTGTTAAACGCGTGTCATTTTTATGAACACGTTGAATGAATTTTTTCGTTTGTATTGTTGGAATTTTTCTTTAGATACATTAAAATACTTACATCATGTAATTTCTTTATCTGTGTTTGTTGTTTTTCTTTTTTATCGTTTTAGAATTATGTGTTGTTATGCTTTTTTTGCCATCATTAAAACGACAAACAAAAACTTTAAGGAAATCAAATTTTAAAATTGCTTTAAAGACTTATAATTGTGTGGCTATATCCTGTTGCTTGAAAGGAAGTTTTAGTAAAGTTTTTCATATGAAACAAAGCCCTTAATTTCTATAACTTTTAACCTTTCGGCTTTCATTTTACTTTCATATTCAATATCCATGAAATCATCTTACAAGGTTAATAAACCTTTCATACATTGTAATTTTGAGAATTTCCCCCAAACAATTTCCGTTTCCTTTTCAACAAACGCCCACCAATTGACCACACATAATAGCATTAAATTGCGGGAGGAGGAAATGAAATAAAGAGAAGAAAAAATGTAATAAATAAAAAGTTTTCAACACAACATGATATTATTCTCTCTAAACAACTAGGGAAATTAATAAAATTCTTTTAATACTCTTATAAATAAAACTAATTAGAAAATAGAAATATTTACTATATCAAACCACAACAAATAAGGGAATTAATAATATAAAATTGTTGTAAAGAAATGTGGAAAAAAATAATAAAAAAAAATTCTATTTGAATATATCCACTACATACTCCCATGTAAATATGTTCGTCCTACTGCCAGCCATGGGCAATTTTTTAAATTCTCTATAACACAGCAGAAAGCACTCTGTTATTGGTATATAATTTGCCCATCACTGTTACACATACATACATATGTATATAGCAGTTCTAATCAACCTAATAATAATTATTATTTCTTACCATAAGGATCCCTAAAGTGTTTATAAATAATATACATATATATAGTGCAAACTTAAGTATGTGTGCCCGATTGCTGGTATATAGTATATTTGCAAATATAAGGCTTTTTGGCTTATAATAACGTTAGCAACAACAGCAGCAACAACTACAAGACCATCTGCATATTCAGTTATTAATTGTAATAATTACAAACCACATGTGATTACCAAGTCCATTTAATAACTTTGCTGGTTTGTGTATTGTCGGTTGGTTGGGATAGTTAAGTCATAAGTGTTTTCAATTTATTAATACTATTTACATATACATACGAGTAAATATACTATATGTACATGGGTAGTAAATTAATTTTTAGTTCAGGCTATGGAAATAGCATCAATAGAAAGCTGTCACTAGTTAGAATCATATCATTCCCTTTAGGGCTATGTTTCACTTCAATGTCTCTACATTGTAGTCAGTTTGTGTCAAGAAATCTGGAATAATTTCTCTTTTAACCACACTCGATCTGACATTTTCCTGTCTGATTTCTTTGCTTTTGGATATTTTACCAAAATTTGCAAAGATTTTAATAACAGATCTACAGTTCAGGCTATAGAAATAGCATCAATAGAAAGTGTCTCCTTTAGGGCAATGTTCCACTTCAAGGTCTCTATATTGCAGTCAGTTTGTCAAGTAAATTTCAAGAAAACTTAATGATCCAGTGCACTGGATCATTAAGTGTTTCAAAGTTGGCACAATCCCTATACATTTATTCATTAAGATCCACTGATGACATACTTACTCAATATTAAAACTTTCAAATCAACTGTTTGGACACTTATGAACCATACACGATCAGCCTTCTCTTCAAAAGTACCAAACTTGGGAGGACTCTAATTGGGAATTTTGTAAAGAAAAATTAGAATTGACGAAATTATTTAAAATTAGCTCAATACTTTGGTTAAACAACTGGACCAGTATCGTCTCTTATCTATCACAATTGAGATCAGCTCTTGCTATCTCTCTTCAAAATTAGAACTTCAAACTTAACTATTCGTATTCATCTCTGTATCTGTACTCGTATGCATATGTATACCAACTTTATGAAGACCAAATTGGTGACCTTGTCGAAATTATGTAAAATCTGATGAAAACTTGAATTTGAATGGTTTTCAGTTTTCGTTGGGTTTATAAAGGTTGTTTGATATGACTATGTTATGACTCAGAGATCTGTTTTTTTATGAATAATTCAAGATTTGTCAGAGTTCAATTATTTAAAGTTAAGATCAATAATCTGAACATTCATTCCCATGTTACGTTAGAGTAAAACCTGGTCCGATCATTTGAAGTTAAGTTCAATAACCTGTTACACTCCCACACAGAGAGAAAACATATATACACGCCTCGTACCAAATTGACACCAAATTTTTCAATAACATCCGTTGTCAAGTATACGTACGACAAAACTATGTAATGTTGAAAACGCAATGGTGTCAAAATTGCAACAATTCGTTGTCGAAATCTAAATGTTATACACAACCGTTGCGCGTGTATATTTTTTCCCTCTCTGTATATATCATGAAGGAATAAATCCATGTATCTGATATGACTCAGAGATCTGTGTTTTAAGAATGACACAAAAGTAAGCAGGGTCCAATCATTTCGATTATTAAAACCCGATCTCTTATATCAACCAGAGATATGTGATTTATGAACGACTCAAGAGCTTTCCGGTCAATATCTAATGATTTGATCTTAAGTCTGTTACATCTATTCCGATATTAAGCCGTAATAAAATCCCGTCTAAGGCATGAACCGGAGATATGAGTTTTATGAATGACTTCAGAATGATCTGGTCCAACAGTTTGAAAGGTAGATCAAGAATCTTATACGTCATCCATGATGTCATAAAGTACGGTCTCTGATATGACTCACCTTTTATGAATGACTCAAGAGTTGGACCCTGAGTCCAACAATTTGAAGGTTAGATCAATAATTCAATCCGATATCTTTTATATATCTAAATCGTTAGTGTAATTTTGCCAACATGCTATATGTAATTAGTGTACACAGTGTAATCTATATTATATCTTCTTAATGATACAATAAGGACTCTGATCATGACAGCAGGAAAGTATTAACTTTGTAGCGTGATGTGACATTTTATTGAAGTTTAGCAAAATGAGTCTTAGTCGAGTTGATAGTGTTCTTTCTTCACACAATTTGCAGATTATCAATTGTTGCATCCAAACTGATGTCGTTCCGATTTAGATCAAATTATTTGATGATATTTTATTGAAGTTCGAGTTTATAGTTTCTTTCCTTCAAGTATTTTGAAGAATCGTCCGATATCCTTTTCTCACATTGGCAATTCAAATGTTTAAGAATCTTAAGTAACTCATAAAATAATTTTGTCATTACTATCCCTATTTATATAACAATCACTGTAGCTACAAATATAATTAAAAATGTACACATACATCGAAAATCTTATACTTTTACATGTACATACATACATATATACACTTATTTATTAATGTATATGTATGTATGTATGTATGTATGTATGTATGTATGTATGTATGTATGTATGTATGTATGTATGTATGTATGTATGTATGTATGTATGTATGTATGTATGTATGTATGTATGTATGTATGTATGTATGTATGTATGTATGTATGTATGTATGTATGTATGTATGTATGTATGTATGTATGTATGTATGTATGTATGTATGTATGTATGTATGTATGTATGTATGTATGTATGTATGTATGTATGTATGTATGTATGTATGTATGTATGTATGTATGTATGTATGTATGTATGTATGTATGTATGTATGTATGTATGTATGTATGTATGTATGTATGTATTTCATTTCATTTTGGCCTGTAATAAAGTTTAACCGGAAAATATTAAAATGCAGTAATACTCTCTAAATATAAATAATTAAACAGGGCTGTTCTACATACAAATGTCCATCAACATCAACCTTTTCCTTCTCCTCTTCTGCCTCCTTCACCACATTTACATTCATATTCTTTGGCTTTGTGGAAGGTTAAATAAATCTGTATTTAAAATTTGTCTTTTATTCTTGTTTTTTTTTTACAGTTTTGATGCCAGAGGTCGTTCATTACATCAAGGTATACCCTGGGCGGATGAGAATGTTTTTAAAAATAAGGCACATTTTTATTATGACTCAAATCCGCCAGCTTTAAGGATTAAAAATATACAAATAAGTGATGCGGGTCTATATAAATGTCGGGTTGATTTTCATAAATCACCGACACGTAATTGGAGAATTAATGTAACTGTATTGGGTAAGTAAGAAGAAGACGAAGACTTTATTTTAATTTGTTTCATTTCTTTTTATTTTTACTTTGTGAAATCTTTTTTTTTATTTATTTATTTTTTTTTTTGTTGAAAAGCTTTTGATTTTTTTTTGTGAAAAAAAAAAAATCATTTCGTTTGTGTCTGGCTGATTATTACACTTGAAAAAATTTGTTTAGAAAATTAAAAAAAAAGATTTGTCGCGCCTTTTGATTTTAACAAGGTTGGCTTGTAATGACCTTAGACAATTATAAAGTGTGACAAAAAAGATTATTTATGTAAAATAATATTTTTTTGTTTAATTTTCATTTATTTTTTCATAACTAAGTTGCTTAGTGTAGAGAGCATTAAACTGTTAATTCTTGGCCTTTTAAAGGTATCCATAGTTTTCTGCTAAAATAAATTAACGCAACAAAAGCCTTAAATATTAGTCACATAGAGTAAAGTAGTGATCGGCTGCGAAAGTTACTAGGGGCTTTGAGAGATTGGTTATAAGATTGGTTTATAGTCTAGTCTATAGTCTAGTCTATAGTCTAGTCTATAGTCTAGTCTAGTCTAGTCTAGTCTAGTCTATAGTCTAGTCTATAGTCTAGTCTATAGTCTAGTCTATAGTCTAGTCTATAGTCTAGTCTATAGTCTAGTCTATAGTCTAGTCTATAGTCTAGTCTATAGTCTAGTCTATAGTCTAGTCTATAGTCTAGTCTATAGTCTAGTCTATAGTCTAGTCTATAGTCTAGTCTATAGTCTAGTCTATAGTCTAGTCTATAGTCTAGTCTATAGTCTAGTCTATAGTCTAGTCTATAGTCTAGTCTATAGTCTAGTCTATAGTCTAGTCTATAGTCTAGTCTATAGTCTAGTCTATAGTCTAGTCTATAGTCTAGTCTATAGTCTAGTCTATAGTCTAGTCTATAGTCTAGTCTATAGTCTAGTCTATAGTCTAGTCTATAGTCTAGTCTATAGTCTAGTCTATAGTCTAGTCTATAGTCTAGTCTATAGTCTAGTCTATAGTCTAGTCTATAGTCTAGTCTATATAGTCTAGTCTATAGTCTAGTCTATAGTCTAGTCTATAGTCTAGTCTATAGTCTAGTCTATAGTCTAGTCTATAGTCTAGTCTATAGTCTAGTCTATAGTCTAGTCTATAGTCTAGTCTATAGTCTAGTCTATAGTCTAGTCTATAGTCTACAGTCTAGTCTACAGTCTAGTCTATAGTCTAGTAGATAGTCTATAGTCTAGTCTATAGTCTAGGCTATAGTCTAGTCTATAGTCTAGTCTATAGTCTAGTCTATAGTCTAGTCTATAGTCTAGTCTATAGTCTAGTCTATAGTCTAGTCTATAGTCTAGTCTATAGTCTAGTCTATAGTCTAGTCTATAGTCTAGTCTATAGTCTAGTCTATAGTCTAGTCTATAGTCTAGTCTATAGTCTAGTCTATAGTCTAGTCTATAGTCTAGTCTATAGTCTAGTCTATAGTCTAGTCTATAGTCTAGTCTATAGTCTAGTCTATAGTCTAGTCTATAGTCTAGTCTATAGTCTAGTCTATAGTCTAGTCTATAGTCTAGTCTATAGTCTAGTCTATAGTCTAGTCTATAGTCTAGTCTATAGTCTAGTCTATAGTCTAGTCTATAGTCTAGTCTATAGTCTAGTCTATATTCTAGTCTATAGTCTAGTCTACAGTCTAGTCTATAGTCTAGTCTATAGTCTAGTCTATAGTCTAGAATATAGTCTAGTCTATAGTCTAGTCTATAGTCTAGTCTATAGTCTAGTCTAGTCTATAGTCTAGTCTATTGTCTAGTCTATTGTCTAGTCTATAGTCTAGTCTATAGTCTAGTCTATTGTCTAGTCTATAGTCTAGTCTATAGTCTAGTCTATAGTCTAGTCTATAGTCTAGTCTATAGTCTAGTCTATAGTCTAGTCTATAGTCTAGTCTATAGTCTAGTCTATAGTCTAGTCTATAGTCTAGTCTATAGTCTAGTCTATAGTCTAGTCTATAGTCTAGTCTATAGTCTAGTCTATAGTCTAGTCTATAGTCTAGTCTATAGTCTAGTCTATAGTCTAGTCTATAGTCTAGTCTATAGTCTAGTCTATAGTCTAGTCTATAGTCTAGTCTATAGTCTAGTCTATAGTCTAGTCTATAGTCTAGTCTATAGTCTAGTTTATCTAGTCTATAGTCTAGTCTATAGTCTAGTCTATCTAGTCTATAGTCTAGTCTATAGTCTAGTCTATAGTCTAGTCTAGTCTATACTCTAGTCTATAGTCTAGTCTATAGTCTAGTCTATAGTCTAGTCTATAGTCTAGTCTATAGTCTAGTCTATAGTCTAGTCTATAGTCTAGTCTATAGTCTAGAATATAGTCTAGTCTATAGTCTAGTCTATAGTCTAATCTAGTCTATAGACTAGTCTATTGTCTAGTCTATTGTCTAGTCTATAGTCTAGTCTATAGTCTAGTCTATTGTCTAGTCTATTGTCTAGTCTTTAGTCTAGTCTATAGTTTAGTCGTTAGTCTAGTCTATAGTTTAGTCTATAGTCTAGTATATGGTCTAGTACATAGTGTAGTATCAGAGAGTTTTAAATAATATGAGGCAAATTTAACGCTTCCACTAAGCTTTCAAACTGAGATATATCTAGTTCTTTCTATGCCGATCACTGACCTAAAACCATAATAATTTTTTGGTTTATTTTCTAACTTCTCTTTTATGCTTGTTAATTTATTTTGGTCAGAATATATAAATCTATGTCTTAATTTTAATGGGTGTTTTCACTTGTGTGTCCTTGCTAGACAGGCAGTATTTTGTTTACTATAGTCTAGTCTATAGTCTAGTCTATAGTCTAGTCTATAGTCTAGTCTATAGTCTAGTCTATAGTCTAGTCTATAGTCTAGTCTATAGTCTAGTCTATAGTCTAGTCTATAGTCTAGTCTAGTCTATAGTCTAGTCTATAGTCTAGTCTATAGTCTAGTCTATAGTCTAGTCTATAGTCTAGTCTATAGTCTAGTCTATAGTCTAGTCTATAGTCTAGTCTATATTCTAGTCTATAGTCTAGTCTACAGTCTAGTCTATAGTCTAGTCTATAGTCTAGTCTATAGTCTAGAATATAGTCTAGTCTATAGTCTAGTCTATAGTCTAGTCTATAGTCTAGTCTAGTCTAGTCTAGTCTATAGTCTAGTCTATTGTCTAGTCTATTGTCTAGTCTATAGTCTAGTCTATAGTCTAGTCTATTGTCTAGTCTATTGTCTAGTTTTTAGTCTAGTCTATAGTTTAGTCGTTAGTCTAGTCTATAGTTTAGTCTATAGTCTAGTATATGGTCTAGTACATAGTGTAGTATCAGAGAGTTTTAAATAATATGAGGCAAATTTAACGCTTCCACTAAGCTTTCAAACTGAGATATATGTATCTAGTTCTTTCTATGCCGATCACTGACCTAAAACCATAATAATTTTTTGGTTTATTTTCTAACTTCTCTTTTATGCTTGTTAATTTATTTTGGTCAGAATATATAAATCTATGTCTTAATTTTAATGGGTGTTTTCACTTGTGTGTCCTTGCTAGACAGGCAGTATTTTGTTTACGTTGGCATACATACATATTCAATGCCCTTATTTGGCTCAATTTTTGTTTTTCAAGCCAACAATAATACACAACTGCTAACTAACCTTTATATATTTAATAATTTATCTTAACTTGGTTTATATTTATTTATTTGTTGTATTTGTGTTGTTTGTTAGACTTTGTTGTTAAAAAGGATTTCATTTTTTTTTTCAAAAATAATAAATAAATTTCATTGTCGTTTATATTCATTTTTTACGTTTTCCTATTCTGTCTGTGTCGATTTTTAGTGCCGCCCACACAACTGACAATACTGGATCACCAGGGTGCTGCTGTAAGAGACCAAACAGCCGGTCCCTATTTGGAAGGTGACAGCATTAATTTAACATGTTTATCGAGTGGTGGCATACCACCACCTCGTGTTTCATGGTGGCGTGAACATGCTTTAGTCGATGATTCATTTCAAGTGCTACCAGATGGTACAGTGCGCAATGTGTTGCATTTGAAAAATATTTCACGCAAGGATTTGTTAACGGTAAGTTTTCATTTTTTTTTATTATTTTATTTTCTATTTTTATTATTTTTATATTCTATATTCTATAAGAGTTATATAAAAATTGTTATATAGAATGCAGGAAAAATAGAATATTTATACACATATATAAGTGTGTGTGCTTCGGAGTATGTGATTATGCGTTGGTGTTGTTCTTGTTGTCTGCCAGTTATCCTTAAACTTAACGAACCATAATAACAAAAGAAATATCAACATCACCGCCAGCCATGTTTTAAGGCCAACAACCAACTAGAAAAAAATTATATATAAAATGACTACTCGTTTTTTTTTTTCTTTTCTACATATTTTTTCCATTTCGTTTTAGTCTTAAATTATATTGAATAAATTGTACAATAATAGAATAGTAATGAATTATACGGGGCAGATTTTGTGATTTCAAGTTTGAAATTGCTTTAACTCTGGCATACTACAACTTAATCAGATTGAGGTTTTGGGTTTCCTCTAGTTCACCACACTTTTGGCTAAAGAGGAAGTTATGAATTTTGAAATTGACATTGATTGCGAAATTTGGGAAATGGTTATGGAGAAATTTATTCATTTATTTATAGAATTAAGCAATTCATGTGACTTTAGGTAGAGTAAAGATGAAACCAGAAATTTATAAAGAATGTTGCTTTAATTTTATTAAAAAGTTTAAAAAATTACTAGCTCAGTTCTAGTTCCGTTCTAGTTCAGTTCTAGTTCAGTTCTAGTTCAGTTCTAGTTCAGTTCTAGTTCAGTTCTAGTTCAGTTCTAGTTCAGTTCTAGTTCAGTTCTAGTTCAGTTCTAGTTCAGTTCTAGTTCAGTTCTAGTTCAGTTCCAATTCAGTTCTAGTTCAGTTCTAGTTCAGTTCTAGTTCAGTTCTAGTTCAGTTCTAGTTCAGTTCTAGTTCAGTTCTAGTTCAGTTCTAGTTCAGTTCTAGTTCAGTTCTAGTTCAGTTCTAGTTCAGTTCTAGTTCAGTTCTAGTTCAGTTCTAGTTCAGTTCTAGTTCAGTTCTAGTTCAGTTCTAGTTCAGTTCTAGTTCAGTTCTAGTTCAGTTCTAGTTCAGTTCTAGTTCAGTTCTAGTTCCGTTCTAGTTCAGTTCTAGTTCAGTTCTAGTTCAGTTCTAGTTCAGTTCTAGTTCAGTTCTAGTTCAGTTCTAGTTCAGTTCTAGTTCAGTTCTAGTTCAGTTCTAGTTCAGTTCTAGTTCAGTTCTAGTTCAGTTCTAGTTCAGTTCTAGTTCAGTTCTAGTTCAGTTCTAGTTCAGTTCTAGTTCAGTTCTAGTTCAGTTCTAGTTCAGTTCTAGTTCAGTTCTAGTTCAGTTCTAGTTCAGTTCTAGTTCAGTTCTAGTTCAGTTCTAGTTCAGTTCTAGTTCAGTTCTAGTTCAGTTCTAGTTCAGTTCTAGTTCAGTTCTAGTTCAGTTCTAGTTCAGTTCTAGTTCAGTTCTAGTTCAGTTCTAGTTCAGTTCTAGTTCGTTGTTCGTTCTAGTTCAGTTCTAGTTCAGTTCTAGTTCAGTTCTAGTTCAGTTCTAGTTCAGTTCTAGTTCAGTTCTAGTTCAGTTCTAGTTCAGTTCTAGTTCAGTTCTAGTTCAGTTCTAGTTCAGTTCTAGTTCAGTTCTAGTTCAGTTCTAGTTCAGTTCTAGTTCAGTTCTAGTTCAGTTCTAGTTCAGTTCTAGTTCAGTTCTAGTTCAGTCTAGTTCAGTTAGTTCAGTTCTAGTTCAGTTCTAGTTCAGTTCTAGTTCAGTTCTAGTTCAGTTCTAGTTCAGTTCTAGTTCAGTTCTAGTTCAGTTCTAGTTCAGTTCTAGTTCAGTTCTAGTTCAGTTCTAGTTCAGTTCTAGTTCAGTTCTAGTTCAGTTCTAGTTCAGTTCTAGTTCAGTTCTAGTTCAGTTCTAGTTCAGTTCTAGTTCAGTTCTAGTTCAGTTCTAGTTCAGTTCTAGTTCAGTTCTAGTTCAGTTCTAGTTCAGTTCTAGTTCAGTTCTAGTTCAGTTCTAGTTCAGTCTGTTCAGTTCTAGTTCAGTTCTAGTTCAGTTCTAGTTCAGTTCTAGTTCAGTTCTAGTTCAGTTCTAGTTCAGTTCTAGTTCAGTTCTAGTCTATAATCTAGTCTATTAAGAATTGTTATTATTTCTTTTGTTTGTAATTTCTTTTCTTCTGTTCCTAGTTACCAATATAAAATATTGCCAATACCTAACAGTCTTATAACATTTTGTGAGCCATATGGTTTATTTTTTTTAGTTTTAGCTATTTGTAAAGATTATAAAACGAAAAGCGTAACAGATCCCCTGTTCTATTAAGTTTACCTTTTGCCTTGATTTTTATTGTGCCAAATACATATTTCATTTATCAATCTTAAACTTTAAGGGGGCGAGGGAAGGTTGAACAATAAGAAAAATAAAGAAAAGGAATAACAAACAATAGGGCATCAATACCCCCAACTAATGTTGAAACATCTATACTCTGGTATGTAGTTAAATGTGAAAGGACATTGATAACACACTGTGGTATAAGAGAGAGGAAGTGAATAGCGAAAGTATGCTTGGCTGCTGTTTTTTATGGTCTTTCGTTGCTGTTGTGTATTTTTGATATATTAACGTATTAAGTTTTACGGTTTTGTACCTTTTAAATCACATTTTTTTTCTTTGCCCCGGTAACGAAGTATTGCTGGCAGTTTAGCGTTTCCGTTAGGTTACCGGAGAAAAATTGGAGCAAAAAGAATGAAACGTTTATTTAAGTGTTGGCCATTTATTTTAAAATAAAACAGGTATAGATTTTTTGCCATTTTTCCTTCACCTTTTTTTAATAAGGTTTTGCAAAAAAATATATAACTAAATGTTTAGTACTCAAAACAGTTAAGAATGTGAAAATACAGATCCCGGTGATAAATATTGTTTTGTTTTTCTTAAACTGTTTTCCCAGCTTGATTTTTAGTTAACGAATACTTTTGTGCGTAAAGTCCTGTTTTCTGCAAGGCCGGTGGGGGGTTTCTGGTGTTGTGTTTTTCATAATGAATGAATTGTTAAACACAATTTATTTGTATTTATTTACAATCATTAACTTTGCTATTATTTTAAATAAGGTGTTTAAATTTTTCTTTTAATTTTCTGTTGGTACCTTTATTTCCTCTCACAACAATTACCAATAAACTTATTGTTGTGTGAGGTTGTGTATATGATATTTGTTAAGAACTAATCCACATCTAATCCAAGTCTGTTATTTGTTCTTAGTTCATTATTACCATTAAATTGCCAACATTAATATTTAGCTGTAATGTGTTTTAAACAAAAAAAAAAAATATATATATATTTCGTTTTAAAATCTTTCTGCTTTGGGTTCGGTTCGGTTGTGTGGATAATTGCTGTAATCGAAATAAAATTTAATGAAGCAAATAAAACTTGGTTTTGGATTGTAATGTGTTTTGCTCACACTAGTAGCTGGTATATTATGGATGAACGTTTTTTTTATGATGGCCAATTATTGGGTTATTTAATTTTTCTTTTATTTGTAAAAGAACAAATGGGAAAACATTGAAATTTGGGCAAAAAAATAAATTTTTGTATATTTATTTAAAAGCCTTAGTATTGCCCAGTCAACGACAAAGTAAGCTAGTTTTAAGCTTTTAAAAACCTGTATAATAATAGAACTAAATCGATCAAATCTGTAACTCAACTTCGTAAATCTAGTTCAATTCTAGTCTAGTTCAGTTTTAGTTCAGTTCTAATTCAGTTCTAGTACAGTTCTAGTTCAGTTCTAGTACAGTTCTAGTACAGTTCTAGTTCAGTTCTAGTTCAGTTCTAGTTCAGTTCTAGTTCAGTTCTAGTTCAGTTCTAGTTCAGTTCTAGTTCAGTTCTAGTTCAGTTCTAGTTCAGTTCTAGTTCAGTTCTAGTTCAGTTCTGGTTCAGTTCTAGTTCAGTTCTAGTTCAGATCTAGTTCAGTTCTAGTTCAGTTCTAGTTCAGTTCTAGTTCAGTTCTAGTTCAGTTCTAGTTCAGTTCTAGTTCAGTCCTAGTTCAGTTCTAGTTCAGTTCTAGTTCAGTTCTAGTTCAGATCTAGTTCAGTTCTAGTTCAGTTCTAGTTCAGTTCTAGTTCAGTTCTAGTTCAGTTCTAGTTCAGTTCTAGTTCAGTTCCAGTTCAGTTCTAGTTCAGTTCTAGTTCAGCTCTAGTTCAGTTCTAGTTCAGTTCTAGTTCAGTTCTAGTTCAGTTCTAGTTCAGTTACAGTTCAGTTCTAGTTCAGTTCTAGTTCAGTTCTAGTTTAGTTCTAGTTCAGTTCTAGTTCAGTTCTAGTTCAACCTGAGGGCTTAAAACTTTTCGCACACTGCTAAACTATTTATAGTAAAAAGCTTTACATCAACTTGCTAATTCTTAATGTTATCATCTTGTCTTATAACTTTCGAATAACCTGTTAGCAGAAACGTATGAAGGTTTGTGATGATAATAAGAGTATTCAGTCCAACAAAGCTTTAAATGAAGTGATCTTCAATATTTCTATAAAATAGCTTTAGAACAAATGTCTGTTTCTACAAATAGTCTTCTGTATCTTTCAAAGAGATTTATATTCCAATGCTTACCTAGTTCGTTTGTGGCGTTATTAACAGTTTAGATGGTAATAACATACCGATTTCAATACTTTATTGATAATTTTCTTAATATTGATCTCATTTTAAAACTTAAAAGTATTCAAATTTCCCAAAATGTTGAATCAAAATGGATTTTGCATTTGTCCACTTTTACCCCAAAGAAAATCATTACATTATTATAAACACTTACCCAAAAATACCATTTAAATCCCTTAACACCCTTGGACACATTAACTGCGACATAAAAAGTAATTTCCAAAACAATTTAATGCACGTGTCAAATACATATTTTAAATATTCCAAACATAACCTCAAAACAAAAAACATATGTAGTCGCATTAAATCGAAATACACATAAGAACTAATAATAAAAGAAAATCTAATAAATTTGTCACAAAAATCTAATGTTACACATCTAACAAGAAAATTAATTCACAAACAGAAATAAAAATCACACAAATTATGGTTAAAATCCATGAAAAACTAACAAAACTATAAGACCTTTACGACCAAAAAAAAAAAACGAAAAGGGAGAAAAATGTTAATAAACATAAAAACTCAGTTTAACATGTGTTTGGTCATTCGAAAAAGGGAAATACTTAGTATGGCAAAAGCAGCCACACACACACACTCGCACACAAAATAAAGGTCTTAAATCAGGTGTTTAAATTAATTAAAAATGTGTTTGAGTGGTAAATTCCTAAAAATAATAACTAACATAAGTAGCCAAACCCTTGGACATGACAAACTCAATGTGTTTGAAACCAGAAAAAAGAACATACGGACCCAATACTTATACACACTCAAGAAAAACATATTTAAATTATTAGAACCATTCTATAAGCTTTACCGTTTTTTTTTGAACTTTTGTTTGACATATTTTCTACTTAAATTATTTTCTCTCCCCTTTTCCCTAGCTTATTCATGTTCTTTGACCATTTTCAAATTCTCTCTAGCCAAAAAAAAGAAAGAAGAAAAATATTGTTCTACTTTAATCCGATTACTGGTGATAATTGTGTTTACATTCCCCAGGTTTTTCTATCGTTAACCAAAAAAAACTGTTCAATATTTTAACATGAAACTTGAATAAAATCTTTTTTTTTTTTAATTTTGTTCAAAAACATGTTGTACATTGTACAAAATTGAACTAAATAGCATTAACTGATGTCAGTCACTTTGAATATTGATGATTTCCAAAGAATTTCCAAAAGTATTTAAGAGACAATTTTAAAGGGTATTCTAGTGAAATATGTTATTTAGAACGCTGTAAAAACAGAACATATTTTGAAATTGCTTTGAAATTGACTATAGATCACTCTATTCTCCTAACTATAGATCATCCTATAGTTTTGACTATAGATAATTCTATAGTCTTAACTATAGCTCACTATAGAACATTCTATAGTCTTGACTATAGAACATTCTATAGTCTTGAATACAGATCAGTCTATAGTCTTGAATATAGATCATTCTATAGTCTTGATTATAGAACAATCTATAGTCTTGACTATAGAACAATCTATAGTCTTGACTATAGAACAATCTATAGTCTTGACTATAGAACAATCTATAGTCTTGACTATAGATCATTTTATAGTCTTGACTATAGATCATTCTATAGTCACGAAAATAGATCATTCTATTGTCTTGACTATAGATCATTCTATTGTCTGGACTGTAGATCATTCTATAGTCTTGACAATAGATCATTCTATAGTTTTGACTATTGATCATTCTATTGTCTTGACTATAGATCATTTTATAGTCTTGACTATAGATCATTTTATAGTCTTGACTATAGATCATTCTATAGTATTGACTATAGATCATTCTATTGTTTTCACTATAGATCATTCTATAGTCTTGACTTTAGAACATTTTATTGTCTTGACTATAGATCATTTTATAGTCTTGACTATAGATCATTCTATAGTATTGAATATAGATCATTCTATAGTCTTGATTATAGATCATTCTATAGCCATGACTAGAGATCATTCTAGTCTTGACTGTAGATTATTATATTCTATTGTCTTGACCATAGATCATTCTATTGTCTTGACTGTAGATCATTCTATAATTTATACTACAAAACGTTCTATATCTTTGACTATAGATCATTCTGTAGTGTTGACTATAGATCATTTTATAGTCTTGATTATAGATCATTCTTTAGTCAAGACTATCATTCTATAGTCTACACTATAGATCATTCTATAGTCTAGACTGTAGATCATTCTATAGTCTTGACTATAGTTCATTTTGTAGTCTTGACTATAAATAATTCTATAGTCTTAACTATAGATTAGTCTATGGTCTTGACTATTCATCAGTTTATAATCTTGACTATGGATCAGTCTATAGTCTTGACTATTGATCAGTCTGTAGTCTTGGTTATAGATATGTCTATAGTCTTGAGTATAGACATGTCTATAGTCTTGAGTGAAGATGAGTCTTTTGTTTTGACTATAGATAAGTCTATTGTCTTTACAATAGATCACTCTACAGTCGGGAATATAGACCAGTCTATAGTCTTTTCTATAAATCGGTCTATAGTATTGATCAGTTTCCTGTGTTGAATATAGGTCAGTCTATAGTCTTGACTATAGATCAATCTATAGTTTTTACTATAGATCAGTCTATAGTCTTCACCATATAATCTGGACTGTAGAGTAATCTTTAGTTTTGCCTACGGATAAATCTATTATTTATCAATCTCTAGTTTTATCTATAGATCAATCTATAGTCTGGACTATATATCAATCTATAGTCTAGACTATAGATCAATCTTTAGTCTGAACTATAGATCAGTCTATAGTCTGGACTATAAATCGGTCTATAGTCTTGACTGTAGATCAGTCGATAGTCTTGATAATAGACCAGTCTATAGTCTTGACTATAGATCATTCTATAGTTTTAGCTCTAGTTCAGTCTATAGTTATGACTATTGTCAAGTGTATAGGCTTTACTATGGATCAGTCTATAGTCTTGACTATAGACCTGTCTATAGTCTTGACTATAGATCAGTCTATAGTCTTGACTATAGATCAGTCTATTGTCTTGACTATAGATCTGTCTATAGTCTTGACTATAGTTCAGTCTATAGTCTTGACTATAGATCAGTCTATAGTCTTGACTATAGATCTGTCTATAGTCTTAAGTATATTTCAGTCTATGGTCTTGACTATAGATCGGTCTATAGTCTTGACTATAGATTCGTTTACAATCTTAACTATAGAGCAGTCTGTAGTATTAATTATAGACCATTTAGTGCCATGACTTTGAAAATGATTTATGATTATTAATGTCAAAACCATCCTTCGGTTCCCAACAAATTTTACCTAATTTCAAAATTACACGTGTTGTTTATATAAATATTATGATTGAAGAGAAAATATAAGAATCAAATAACATTTAAACCATTATCTAGCCAATATTCTACTATTTTCAGACACATTTAAGGTAATTGGTAATTTCTGATATTCAAGATTATAAATTGATTTTTTTCCCGTTATTCTTCACAACGTTTATATGGATATAAATTGAAAATGGTGTTATACATAATGCTACTTATACATTTAATATGGTTAAAGTTCAACAGGAAAATGTATTTTCCTAATGTCATATTTATGTAATTTGAATTAAATACAAATAGAAATATGTAAATTAATGTATATATGTAAGTAAAAGTGTATATTAAAGGCGTTTGTCTATATTATATCCTACTATATTAACGCCCATACTTATCATCAAAATATTTTTTCGGTATTTACCTTTCTGTTCGCAGTATCTATATATTTCATCTTCTTAGAAAACGTCCTATGAAAATATTTCAAGTCAAGGATAAATATGTAATACATATATACACATATATATTAATAATTCTTTTAGCCATACCCCCCAAAGACCTGCACCAACATTCAATACCGAAAAAATAATACTGTCAATAAACAAGTAGGGGGGGGGGGGGGGTTCTTCGCCAACAACAACAACGGAAACACAAGTTAAAAAAGGAAAGTAAAGAAGCCTCTCGGGCAAAAGAAACCATTGTATATGAAAGATTCTATAATAAACAGAAATTAGTATAAAGCCTTAAGGGAAAAATTGAGAAACAAATATACAGACCGAACGACAGACAGACAGACATACACAACCAAAGCCAGACAAACTCTTACTCTTACTTACGCAGTAAAAATGAAGAAAAATATAAATGATAATATTGTTCAATAGAAATGAAAATTAATATCAACCTATCCTAAAGAAATTCCCTTAGCCACCACCCAACCATCTTAAGATCCAAATACATTTAATATTCCTTACCCCCCCTCCCCCTTAAATAAGAAGACTAAATATAAAGTTACTTTATTTTACTTTTTTATTTCTTTTTATTTAGAAAGTAATAACAAACAGAGTCTATAATATTAATACTCATACAATAAATAATAAATGCAAAATACAGGACTTATTCCTTTCGAAGATGTTGACAAAGCCTGTTAGAGGAATGAAACATAATTGTGATTTTTTTTTTTGTGTTCTTTTAACACAGGATACTGATGATGATGGGATGACTAAATGTAAAAAATATTGTAGAATACAAATTTGGTAATAAGGATTTTTTTTTTCGTTGCGTGTTAAGAATGAGTGGAAGTAAGAGTCAGTGTTATTAAGAATTATAGATTTGTCATTAAATCAGGATAAAAGTCTTAGTAATTATTAATTTTTCCTTTAAAAAACAGAATAAATTACACTAGCTGGAAGAGACTGTGTTGAGAATTGATTTCTGTTAATTCCTTTTTTTATAAGGAAAAAAAATCATCCCTAGTAAGCGAAAATAATAGAGAAAGGGAATCCACAAATTTTGATGAAAAAAAATTTCCATACGAAGTATTGTATCACAATTTGACTCAAGAAAACAATGTGGAGAGAAACCGGATAATGCTCTCTTATTTGCTTTATAACAGTCGTTACACTAGCTGATTCTGCAGTCGTGACTATAGATCAGTCTACAGTCTTGACTATAGATCAGTCTATAGTCTTGACTATAGATCAGTCTATAGTCTTGACTATAGATCAGTCTATAGTCTTGACTATACATCAGTCTATAATATTGACTATACAACAGTCTATAGTCTTGACTATAGATCAGTTAATAGTCTTCACTATAGATCAGTCAATAGTCTTGACTATAGATCAGTCTATAGTCTTGACTGTAGATCTGTCTATAGTCTTGACTAAAAAATAGTCTATAGTCTTGACTAAAGATCAGTCTATAGTCTTGACTATAGATCAGTCTATAGTCTTGACTATAGATCAGTCTATAGTCTTGACTATGGTTCAGTCTATAGTCTTGACTATAGTTCAGTCTATAGTCTTGCTATAGATCAGTCTATAGTCTTGACTATAGATCAGTCTATAGTCTAGACTATAGATCAGTCTATAGTCTAGACTATAGATCAGTCTATAGTCTAGGCTATAAATGAGTATATAGATCAGTCTATAGTCTAGACTATAGATCAGTCTATAGTCTAGACTATAAATGAGTATATAGTCTTGTCTATATAACAGTCTATAGTCTTGGCTATAGATCAGTCTATAGTCTTGACTATAGATCAGTCTATAGTCTTGACTATAGATCAGTCTGTAGTCTTGACTACAGCTCGTTACACTAGCTGATTCTGCAGTCGTGACTATAGATCAGTCTACAGTCTTGACTATAGATCAGTCTATAGTCTTGACTATAGAACAGTCTATAGTCTTGACTATAGATCAGTCTATAGTCTTGACTATACATCAGTCTATAATATTGACTATACAACAGTCTATAGTCTTGACTATAGATCAGTTAATAGTCTTCACTATAGATCAGTCAATAGTCTTGACTATAGATCAGTCTATAGTCTTGACTGTAGATCTGTCTATAGTCTTGACTAAAAAATAGTCTATAGTCTTGACTATAGATCAGTCTATAGTCTTGACTATAGATCAGTCTATAGTCTTGACTATAGATCAGTCTATAGTCTTGACTATAGATCAGTCTATAGTCTTGACTATGGTTCAGTCTATAGTCTTGACTATAGTTCAGTCTATAGTCTTGCTATAGATCAGTCTATAGTCTTGACTATAGATCAGTCTATAGTCTAGACTATAGATCAGTCTATAGTCTAGGCTATAAATGAGTATATAGATCAGTCTATAGTCTAGACTATAGATCAGTCTGTAGTCTAGACTATAAATGAGTATATAGTCTTGTCTATATAACAGTCTATAGTCTTGGCTATAGATCAGTCTATAGTCTTGACTATAGATCAGTCTATAGTCTTGACTATAGATCAGTCTGTAGTCTTGACTATAGATAAGTCTATAGTCTTAACTATAGATCAGTCTATAAACTTGACTACAGATCAGTCTATATTCTTGACTATAGATCAGTCTATAGACTTAACTATAGATCAGTCTTATTCTTGCCTAGAGATCATTCTATAGTCTTGACAATAGATCAGTTTATCGTCTTTATTATTGATTAGTCTGTAGCCTTGACGATAGATAAATCTGTAGTTTTGACTATAGCTGAGTCTATAATCAGGTCTATAGATCAGTATATAATATGGACTACTGATAATTATGTAACCTTTGCAACAGATAAGTATATAGTCTTGACTACAGATCAGTCAATAGTCAAGTCTATAGATCAGTCTATAGTCAAGGATATGGATAATTCTACAATCTTTATTATAGATCAGTCTATATTGTTAATTATGGATCAGTCTATAGAAAAGACAATAGATCAGTCTGTAGTCAAAACTATTGATAAGACTATAGTCAAAGCTATAGATAAGCCTATAATGAAGGCTATAGATATATTCTACGATCTTGACTATAGATCAGTCTATAGTCTTGACTATAGGTCTGCCTGTAGTTAAGATTATAGATAAGTCTGTAATCTTGACTATAGAACGGTCTATAGTCAAGACGATAGATTATTCTATAGTTAATACTATTGATCAGTCAATAGTCAAGACTTTAGATCAGTCTTTACTCAAGACTATCGATCAATTTACAGTCAAGACTATCGATCTGTCTATAGTCAAGATTATAGATCAGTCTATTGTCAAGACTATTGATAAGGCTATACGAGACTATAGATCTGTCTTTAGTCTTCACTATAGATCATTTTATCATTCTGGTCTTGACTATAAATCAGTCTACGATCCTCACTATACAATCAGTCTTTAGACTTGACTATTGATCAGTTTATAGTCTTATCTGAAGATCAGTCTGTAATTTTTACTATTGATCTATCTTTAATCGTAACTATAGTGCTTTAGATCTGTTTACATTCTTGTCTGTCCGGTTATAGGAAAAAATCTCCAAAAAGGACATTTTAATCCTGGGAGAAAGTATATTTTAGAATTCTATTAAAAGAAATAACTTTTTTTTTATTTTACTAAATCCCTGATAATTGCAAAAGAAATCAAATTGAAATCACTGAACAATTTTATTGACATCCCTAAAGTATGCTTTAGTTTTGTGCCCCTATGGCTTATGCTACACCAAAGTAAAACGTAAAAATATACAAAATACAATAAAATAATCATTATTATTTATTCTTTATGCTTTATTTGCAATTACACAGACATCATATAATTTAATAACATTAAACTGAAAGTTATATAAATTTATTAAAGAATTATTATATAAATTTTTACGCTGTTGCCATAACAATAAACTTAATAAACACATTTTGTAAATATATACATATCTTCTTACGAAAAAAAAAAATAAAATCTGCAGACAGATTTTTAATTAATTTTATTATTTCGCCTTATACACAAACATATATATAAAAACATCAAATACCACATTTTATTTCAATTGGGCTAAAATGAAAAAAATTCCCAAACAAAACCATAAAGCGTTGAAATGCGAACAGGAAAGGCAGCAGCAGAAAAAAACAGTATTAAACTTTCATTGTAGGCAAATACACCCTGCCGTTTTTCAACGACTTTTAACAGAATTCAACAACTATCATCAAGTTTTTTATTGATTTTGTTTTTAGTGAGAATAAAACGAAAAAAAAAAAAAAAAACATGTAGTATTCATATGTTCTTTACTATATATGAAACACAACATGCTCCAATTAATTAATCAACATGTTAATATTATACCAGAAAAAAAAGTATAATAAAAATATTCTTTTATTTCGCTCAGCTGGAATTTGCATTAAAAATGAAGAAATCGTAAAAATTGTATAAAAAATGAAGTGTTTTGTGTAGTTTTTTGGTTTAAGTAAAAAACCATGATGTCAATATTATCATCTTATGGTAGACTTTTGTTGAAAAAATCAGTTTGTAAAGGCAGCTATTGAAGTTATAATTTCCCAGTGACTTATGGTTTGATAGTTGATTTAAGCAGAATCGTCATACTGTGATTATGAATTTACTGATTCAACACCTTAATGGAAGTACTTTATCAGTACTTTACCCGGCAAAAACATGGTAATGTGTTGTACTTACATAATAACTTACTTTTTAATGAATACTACAATACTAAGAAGGAGTCTAGTAATGCAAATAATTATATAGTAGATATCTCTGTAGTCTTCTTTTAAAACGAAACTGCTTTCATATCTCCTTGTTTGCAGCGAATTGTAGTAAGTAAGTACTTATTTCACTCCCTACTAGTAAGTGAGTTTGATTTTTATATCATCTACATGAGCATTCCGAATTCTTCATTTATATTGTGATGTCTATCAGTATGTCTGTCTGTCTTATGGTGATGTCTATCTGTATGTCAGTATGTCTGCCGGTCTGTTTGTCTGTCTGTCTGTCTGTCTGTCTGTCTGTCTGTCTGTCTGTCTGTCTGTCTGTCTGTCTGTCTGTCTGTCCGTCCGTCTGTCTGCCTGTCCGTCTGTCTGTCTATGGTGATGTCTATCTGTATGTTTGCTTGCCTGCTGTCTATCTGTCTGTCTGTCCGTCTGTCTGGCTGTCTGTCTATTATATCCGCCTGTCTGTCTGCTATCTATCAGTCTGTCTGTCTATCTATCCGTATGTATGTCTTACTATCTGTTGTTCATTGCAATAACAATACAGCTTCCTGTGCTAAATGTTGTTCAGGGATGGAAGATTATGAGAAAAGAAACAAAAAATTTTAAATTCTTTAAGTTTTTATTGTAGTGAAAGGTAAAATAAGATTCAACACAACATTACTTGTTTTAACTCTAATCAAATTTTAATTCATTGCTTCTCTCTTTCTCTCTTATTTACAGGTTTATACGTGTCAAGCCAGTAATGGTCATGTTGTGGCAGCTTTAACCAAAAAAGTTATATTGGACATGAACTGTAAGTATCAATTAATTAGGCAAATAAATTAAAAATTAAAATTCTAACTCCTTAAATAAAATAATCAATGAAAATGGGAGGAAAAAACAAACTTAGGTAAAGCATACATTTAGACATAAATTGGAAATAACTGAAGCATAAAATTAGGCTAAAAAAATAAAACTTTAGACTTATATAATACATCTTATGTATACTTTTAAGGCTTAAAACTAAAATAACTATTTAAAGCATACTTTTAGGGTTAAAAACCAAAATAACTAAAAACTATAATTTTAAAACTAATTCCTTTAAAGCATACTTTCAAGGCGAACATTTATTTATTTTAAAAATTTTTTAAATATTACAACAGTTTGCTTTAAAACTTAAAATTGTAAATTTAAAACATTTAAAGCATACTTTCAGGGTCACAATTTGTTACGTTGTTAAAACCCCTTTAATACCCACTCCATTTTAAAACTTACTAGACACACTCCCCAAAAGAAAAAAACTAATAATTTAAAACTAATTTTCGTGCTAAAAAGTTTTTCCATCATATTCTCTGTCCTGTGCCTTACATTTTTTTTTAAATGTCACATTCGTTTGTCCTTTATTACTGTTATTAATATTATAAAATGTTTTGTTGTTATTTTAACTTTAACAAAAAACATAAAGCAGAGTGAACACACAAAAAAAAAAAACATAGAAACTGAAACGGAAAAAACATATTTAAAATTCATTATGCAAATATCCTGTGCTGCTGTCCTTGTAACGAATGCATATTGTTTGTACTTATAATTTTTCATCAAGAAGTTAAATAAAACAATAACGACAAAAGCAGAAAAAACACACACAGTAAACAAAAAGAAAAAAACAACATGTAACTAGCTAGAAGAAAAAACCGAAGAAGGTTAAATATGTCAGGGTAATAATTTTTCTTATTATGAAGAATATTAATTACTTTTTGTATGCATAAGAAAATCAATCTATCAATCAAGTGGAAAGAAGAAAACTGAAGAAAACAGCTAAGAGGCAAATTTACAAGACATTTACAGTAAAAGTCCTTATTTGATTTTAGATGGGGGGGATAAGAGAATAGCATATCTAACATCCTCTAAGTGGGCTAATATTTGCTAAACACTTAACAAATTGTAGGATTTCTATTTATTGCCTTGAAAATAATCTGATGCTGCAAATTGTTGTAGTGTTTAATGCTTTTTTAAGGGTTTGAGAAAAGTTTTTAAAAGTTCCCTAAGTGCTCTAGGCAGAAGGAAAATTGATTTGTTTATACAAAAATTGTAAATTGGATATTTTATAGTTTAAATAACAAAGTTTTTTTAAAAACCTAAGTTATTAACTAAGTTAATTACAATAGGATATAAAGCTTTCAGGTTTAACAAACTAGCCAAACTCTCTCACATTTCTATGTGAGCAGTAAACAATATACATACTTCATATCTTAATATACTGTCTTTATGATGTGCAGATAGTAACTATTCTATTTAAGAAACACTTTGTAGATTACGCAGAGTCTAACGGAACTAAAACTGAACTAGAACTGATCTAAAACTGAACTACAACTGAACTAGAATTGAACTAGAATTGATCTAGAACTGAACAAGAACTGAACAAGAACTGAACTAGAACTGAACTAGAACTGAACTAGAACTGAACTAGAACTGAACTAGAACTGAACTAGAACTGAACTAGAACTGAACTAGAACTGAACTAGAACTGAACTAGAACTGAACTAGAACTGAACTAGAACTGAACTAGAACTGAACTAGAACTGAACTAGAACTGAACTAGAACTGAACTAGAACTGAACTAGAACTGAACTAGAACTGAACTAGAACTGAACTAGAACTGAACTAGAACTGAACTAGAACTGAACTAGAACTGAACTAGAACTGAACTAGAACTGAACTAGAACTGAACTAGAACTGAACTAGAACTGAACTAGAACTGAACTAGAACTGAACTAGAACTGAACTAGAACTGAACTAGAACTGAACTAGAACTGAACTAGAACTGAACTAGAACTGAACTAGAACTGAACTAGAACTGAACTAGAACTGAACTAGAACTGAACTAGAACTGAACTAGAACTGAACTAGAACTGAACTAGAACTGAACTAGAACTGAACTAGAACTGAACTAGAACTGAACTAGAACTGAACTAGAACTGAACTAGAACTGAACTAGAACTGAACTAGAACTGAACTAGAACTGAACTAGAACTGAACTAGAACTGAACTAGAACTGAACTAGAACTAGAACTGAACTAGAACTGAACTAGAGCCGAACTAGAACTGATTTCCAGCTTAATTAAAAAACTATTTTAAAAACAAAATGTGTCTAACATTTACTACTCGCCACATACGACGTTTTAAAAAAAATTCAATTAATTTTTAAACCATAAAAATTCTAGTGAAAAACGTCGAAGCAACATAATAAATTAGCGTCAGTAGCAATTAAAAGGAAAAGTATACGAGCATTTTAATTAGCTTTAGTTTTCATAACACAAACTATAATTAGCTTGTAATTTCTGACATCAAAACCGTCAACAACAAATGCTGCAGCATTAACAGCATTGCCCACCCTCGACATTAGCCCAGCAACATGACAACAAAGTCATAAAGTGTAGTTTAAAAGAGGTCAAGATCAACACTTAATGAATATAGATTTCTTCTTCACATTTTTCTTTTAATGTTAGAATTTTCTTCATGGAATACGTAGCAGTAATGACAGCAACAGCAAATAAATATAAATTGAACTAGAAGCTGAAAAGTCCACAATAAGAGAAGTTTTTCGACACTTAACAAGAGTTTAAACGAAACTCATTAACATGAGAGTTTAACTTGTCATATTAGAATGATGATATGGCTATTGCTATTGCTACTACTGCTGATGATGTTGCTGACAACAATGATGAACAGCTAATTATTTTGATGACCAGCTGTGCTGTTAGTGAAATAAAAAATAAAACAAAATCTAACAATAAACTTTAAGTGGAAGCAATATATAGTATTTATGTAGCATATACAGAAGCTGTTGTATTAAGCACAAAATCATTGCAGCCATTTAGGCATTAGCAGACTCTTTATACAAAAATCAAAAACAGATTTTTAAGATAATGAAAAATTATGAGATAATCTTTAAAATTTATTCGATAGACTAATTTTCGATATGATTTGTTTTAAAGTACAATATTTTTAAATTCTTAAAAGTAAACATTTAGGCGTTTCAAAAATATATAACTAAATCCATTTTATGCTAAGCTTTCAAGTATGAAATTTTCTAAAATAAACATTTGTAGTTAATTCATAAAAATAATAAAATCAAAGTATACCTTAAGGCGTTTAACAATTATTAAACTTTTAGCTGCTCATTTCATACTGTTTGATTTTCTTTACCACTCCTAAACTGTACAAAAATTTAATTTAAATTATTTAAATCCTTGTTAGCTGTCCAGTGAATTAAATTTCTTTTTGAAAATTAATTACACTCTTCCTCTTGGCTATAAAAAAACGAACTTTTCATTTCCATGTCTTTTTTTATGTTTTTGTTTTGTGCTGTAGTTTCTTTCATTTCCTTTTCAACATTTTCTTATACAGCTTACCTTTGTTCAACACTAGGTAATTAAAACTGAAAAGTAAATGTTTTAATTTCTTTGTGGTGCTGAAAAAGAATTATAGAGCATACTTTATGGCAAAGAAGCCAAATGTTGGACACTTACAATTTAGTGACTTTTCAGCCAGGCCAATAACCCATCAGTTTTATTATGATTGCGTGTTAACATAGTATAAAGGCAAACGTTGGTTTAAAAATAAATGCCAAAAATAACACTAAAGCTAGTTAGACATGGTTGTTTATTTTAAGTTGAACATGTTAAATATTGGACTATTTTAGTTTAGCAGCAACAATTAGCAAATGAAATAGTGTAATTGAAAATTAATAAATTTAGGCCGTGTAGTTAAGACATTTCTATAGTTAAACAGTTATTGAGAATGTGGCATAGCTTCAGGGAAATTAATTTTCACGTGTCCTAAATGTGTGCTATATTTCTTAATATTTGTAGCATTTATAGCGTTTAACTTAAAAATGCGGGACTGAACTAAAACCGAACCAGAATTGAACTAGAACTGAAGTAGGACTGAACTAGAACTGAACTAGAACTGAACTAAAACCGAACCAGAACTGAACTGAAGTAGAACTGAACTAAAACTGAACTAGAACTGAACTAGAACTGAACTAGAACTGAACTAGAACTGAACTAGAACTGAACTAGAACTGAACTAGAACTGAACTAGAACTGAACTAGAACTGAACTAGAACTGAACTAGAACTGAACTAGAACTGAACTAGAACTGAACTAGAACTGAACTAGAACTGAACTAGAACTGAACTAGAACTGAACTAGAACTGAACTAGAACTGAACTAGAACTGAACTAGAACTGAACTAGAACTGAACTAGAACTGAACTAGAAACTGAACTAGAACTGAACTAGAACTGAACTAGAACTGAACTAGAACTGAACTAGAACTGAACTAGAACTGAACTAGAACTGAACTAGAACTGAACTAGAACTGAACTAGAACTGAACTAGAACTGAACTAGAACTGAACTAGAACTGAACTAGAACTGAACTAGAACTGAACTAGAACTGAACTAGAACTGAACTAGAACTGAACTAGAACTGAACTAGAACTGAACTAGAACTGAACTAGAACTGAACTAGAACTGAACTAGAACTGAACTAGAACTGAACTAGAACTGAACTAGAACTGAACTAGAACTGAACTAGAACTGAACTAGAACTGAACTAGAACTGAACTAGAACTGAACTAGAACTGAACTAGAACTGAACTAGAACTGAACTAGAACTGAACTAGAACTGAACTAGAACTGAACTAGAACTGAACTAGAACTGAACTAGAACTGAACTAGAACTGAACTAGAACTGAACTAGAACTGAACTAGAACTGAACTAGAACTGAACTAGAACTGAACTAGAACTGAACTAGAACTGAACTAGAACTGAACTAGAACTGAACTAGAACTGAATTAGAACTAGAATTGAACTAAAAATGAACTAGAACTGAACTGGAACTAGAACTGAACTAGATTTAAACTACAACTAAACTAGAACGGAACTAGAAATTATGTATTTCACCCGAAAAGTTAAGGCTTTTCTTTATTTGAACAATTATGTCTTAAAAATATTGCATATGTATGGGGGATAGTATTTAAAACTCTAATATACCTTTAGACATTAAATTACAAAGTCAAGTTCAATTCTCTATTAATTAATATATTAATTTAATATAAATATTTTTTCTTTTATATCCACGTGGCACATAAATTACCACAAATTTTCCAAATAAATAAAATTTATCTATCAACAATAAAAAGTTTAGCAGCTTAAAAAGTTCTCTTAGCTAAAGCAAAATTATTTAGTCTCCATTATTTATCAGTGTAATTGACCTAATTAACTATAAGAAACAGTTGAAAGTTTTAATATTTCATGCGCTATTAATACAAAACGAAAATTTTGGCAAATATTACAGTTTAAAAGGCTTTTTATTATGCTCCTCATACCCCTCCGAAAAGTGGGCTTAACAAAATCACCATTTAGTTTGTAAACTATTTTTGTAATTTCATGTTTAAACATGAAAAGGCAAAAGAGATAAAACCAAATACTCACAAACACATAGTAAAGAAAATTTTATTTATGTATATACTACAGACATAGCCTGAAAGTAGGCCACAATTTGAATACATTTATAAAATATGTAAAATAAAGTGAAAATGTAGAACATACATTTTTGGGTATTTTCAGCAAAAAGTTACAGCATAATTTTTGGCCACAAACTGAATTTTAATTTTTATTTAACAAATGACACCATATTTTGTGTTGCCGAAACACACTTTAAATATTTCAAATTCAAGGACATTTTTAATCTGCCACCTCTTACAAACATATTTTTGCAACAACATTTTTTGGTTTTATTAAAGTTTGTTATATTAAATTCCTAGAATTTAATTTTCTGCCTTTGCCTTCGTCATTTGGGTTCTTTTTTATGAATTTATTATTACCTTTTTTCATTTTTCCTTGTGAACGAAAATGTAGGTATTTGGTATTTTCTCTTTGCTTTTTATATACTCTTTGATAATGATTTTTTTTTGCACCAATTACTTTAAATAGCCATTAATTTAAATTATTTACATGCGACTAAACAAAAGCCTAAGTTTTTTGTAGGATATTTTTTTCATTTAACTGCAGATAGTTTTGTATATTAATCAAAAAAGTCTAGAAGTATGTGTTAAATTACCAGTCATATAATTGCCTTTGACAAACCAATAATATATGAATTTAGTTATTTTATTAAGCGAAAATGTTGTTATAAAAATATTTCTTTAAAAAGGTATAATTATAGAGAAAAAAATATTTATTAAAGTAATTTGTTTTAAATGTTTATGTTTAAAATTGTAATTGTAAAGTACCTAAAAATATGCTATATATTTTAAACATTTTTTTCCAGCTTACATAGACTATAATTTGTTGTTTTGAAATATTTTTAATTTGTTTATATTTGAATGATAATAGCTCTTCATTTAAAATTTATGTATTTAGAACAATATATACAATTTATTTGTAATAGTAATTTAAAATAAATTTTCTGACATTTTCTGATAAATATTTCTAGGTAATAATTTACATGTTTAATGTTTTATTAAATAACATACAAATGATTTTTGTTGCTTTTAAAGTAATTTAAATAATTTTATGGTTTATAACTAAATAAAGCTTGATTGTTTTATTTATCAGATTTAAACACAATCTAAAATTAATCAGAAAAGAGTTTTTTGGAGGATATTTGTAGGTTAGCAGTTTACTAGTCAACAGAGTAGTGAGACTAGTAAACAGATAGTCCAATAGACACTGAACTAGAACTGAACTAGAGCTGAACTAGAACTGAACTAGAACTGAACTAGAACTGAACTAGAACTGAACTAAACTGAACTAGAACTGAACTAGAACTGAACTAGAACTGAACTAGAACTGAACTAGAACTGAACTAGAACTGAACTAGAACTGAACTAGAACTGAACTAGAAACTGAACTAGAACTGAACTAGAAACTGAACTAGAACTGAACTAGAACTGAACTAGAACTGAACTAGAACTGAACTAGAACTGAACTAGAACTGAACTAGAACTGAACTAGAACTGAACTAGAACTGAACTAGAACTGAACTAGAACTGAACTAGAACTGAACTAGAACTGAACTAGAACTGAACTAGAACTGAACTAGAACTGAACTAGAACTGAACTAGAACTGAACTAGAACTGAACTAGAACGGACTAGAACTGAACTAGAACTGAACTAGAACTGAACTAAACTGACTAGAACTGAACTAGAACTGAAATAGAAATGAACTAGAACGAACTAGAACGACAGAACTGAACTAGACCTGAACTAGAACTAACTAAACATGAACTAGAACTGAACGAGAACTGAACTAGACTGAACTAGAACTGAACTAGAACTGAACTATACTGAAACTAGAACTGACTAGAACTGAACTAGACTGAACTAGAAATGACTAGAACTGACTAGAACTGAACTCGAACTTAACTAGAACTGAACTAGAACTGAACTAGAACTGAAGCTAGAACTGAACTAGAACTGAACTAGAACTGAACTAGAACTGAACTAGAACTGAACTAGAACTGAACTAGAACTGACTATAACCTGAACTGAACTAGAACTGAAACTAGAACTGAACTAGAACTGAAGCTAGAACTGACTAGCTGAACTAGAATTGAACTAGAACTGAACTAGAACTGAACTAGAACTGAACTAGAACTGAACTAGAACTGAACTAGAACTGAACTAGAACTAGAACTGAACTAGAACTGAACTAGAACTGAACTAGAACTGAACTAGAACTGAACTAGAACTGAACTAGAACTGAACTAGAACTGAACTAGAACTGAACTAGAACTGAACTAGAACTGAACTAGAACTGAACTAGAACTGAACTAGAACTGAACTAGAACTGAACTAGAACTGAACTAGAACTGAACTAGAACTGAACTAGAACTGAACTAGAACTGAACTAGAACTGAACTAGAACTGAACTAGAACTGAACTAGAACTGAACTAGAACTGAACTAGAACTGAACTAGAACTGAACTAGAACTGAACTAGAACTGAACTGATGAACTAGAACTGAACTAGAACTGAACTAGAACTGAACTAGAACTGAACTAGAACTGAACTAGAACTGAACTAGAACTGAACTAGAACTGAACTAGAACTGAACTAGAACTTAAATAGAACTGAACTAGAACTGAACTAGAACTGAACTAGAACTGAACTAGAACTGAACTAGAACTGAACTAGAACTGAACTAGACTGAACTAGAACTAGAACTAGAACTGAACTAGAACTAAACTAGAACTGAACTAGAACTGAACTAGAACTGAACTAGAGCTGAACTAGAACTGAACTAGAACTGAACTAGAACTGAACTAGAACTGAACTAGAACTGAACTAGAACTGTACTAGACCACTCCAAAGAATAGTCCAGAAATTAGTCAATAGAATATTTCAAAGACTAGTCAATAGACTAGTAACTAGACTAATACGAAGACTAGTTAGTAGACTTTTACAAGGACTAGTTAATAGATTAGTTCAAAGACTAGTCAATAGAGTAATCTACACGCTGGTCAATAGACTGTTCCAAAGACTTTTGAGTAGGTTGATCCAAAGACTATTTAATAAACTAGTACAAGGTCTCTGTTGGGTCTCAGAGAATTTTGTTAGATGGTGGTGAAGGATATAAAAAGAACTGGAGATTCCAATTTTTGCTGTATCAAACTTAATAAGTTAAGCAGTTATTGCCAGATGTCCATTATAATAAGGATTTCCAGTCATTTCGAAAACATTTGACGTTGTTATACTGCCTTATAAACCTGTAACTGACAAACAAAACTACCAATCTTTTAAATGATATTTACCAACATACTTACACGTTTACTACTTCGCAGCAAAACCAAAAATAAGATTTTGTGGGAATTATGAAACCTCATAACACCACCAAACAACTTAATTTATCTTATTACAAAGTAAATGTATGACAGTGTTTAAATTAAGAATTCTCTGGTACATTTACAACAATAAAGTGCACACAATGCATGTCAGACCTTGTGTCCGTCCGTCCGTCTGTCTGTGTGTAACATGATGTTAAACAAGAAGTTCATTAACTCATTTCCTTTTTATACCCACCATCAAAAAAGATGGGGGGTATATTGTTTTTGTCATTCCGTTTGTAACACATTGAAATATTGGTCTAAGACCCATAAAAGTATATATATTCTGGGTCCTTATAAGATTCTAAGACGATCTAGCCATGTCCGTCCGTCTGTCCGTCTGTCCGTCTGTCCGTCTGTCCGTCTGTCTGTCTGTCTGTCTGTCTGTTGAAAACACGATAGAGTCCAAATGGAAGTAGCTAGCGAGCTGAAATTTTGCATAGATACTTCTAGTTGAAGCAGTTTGTTTGGTATTGAAAATGGGCAATATCGGTCCACAATTTCGCCTAGCCCCCATATAAGGCCCCCTTCAGAAAATGACTTTATCGCTCATAACTTGCTAAGGGAAGAACCAATAGCGGTGAAATTTGGCACAAATATGTCTTATGGGAACCTAAATCTCTTCGTAGAATTTTATAAGGATCGGTCCATAATTGACCCTACCCCCCATATAAAGTCCCCTTCAGAAAATGACTTTATCGCCCATAACTGGATAAGAGAAGTATCAATAGCGGTGAAATTCGGCACAAACATGTTTTATGGGAACCTAAATCTCTCTGTAAAATTTTATAAGGATCGGTCTATAATTGACCCTACCCCCCATATAAAGACCCCTTCAGAAAATGACTTTATCGCTCATAACTTGCTAAGGGAAGAACCAATAGCGGTGAAATTCGACACAAACATGTTTTATGGGAACATAAATCTCTTTTTAAAATTTTATAAGGATAGGCTCATAATTGACCCTACCCCCCATATAAAGTCCCCTTCAGAAAATGACTTTATCGCCCATAACTGGCTAAGAGAAGCATCAATAGCGGTGAAATTCGGCACAAACATGTTCTATAGGAGCATTAATCTCTTTGTAAAATTTTATAAGGATAGGCCCATAATTGACCCTACCCCCCATATAAAGTCCCCTTCAGAAAATGACTTTATCGCCCATAACTGGCTAAGAGAAGCATCAATAGCGGTGAAATTCGGCACAAACATGTTTTATGGGAACATAAATCTCTTCATATAATTTTATAAGGATCGGTCCATAATTGACCCTACCCCCCATATAAAGTCCCCTTCAGAAAATGACTTTATCGCCCATGACTGGCTAAGAAAAGCATCAATAGCGATGAAATTCGGCACAAACATGTTTTATAAGAATTTAAATCTCTTCGTAAAATTATATAAGGATCGGTTTATAATTGACCCTACCCCCAATACAAGGTCCCCTTCAGAAAATGACTTTAATGCTCATATCTGACCTTAAGAAACATATGTGCATATATATAGCAATAAAATTCGACATAAAAATTTTTTATAGGAACTAAAATCATTTTCTTAAATTTTATGAGGGTGGGTCCATGATTGACCCTACCCCCATATAAGGTCTCCTTCAGAAAATGACTTTAAGGCACAAACTTGTTTTGTGTGAGCCAAAAGTTCTTTATCAAATTTTATAAGGATCGGTCCTTAATTAGCCCTATCCCCCTTGTAAGGTCCCCTTCATAAAATGACTTTAAAGCTCATTACTAGCTTAAAACTGCGAGTACTGAGTACGACATGAACAATTTTCGTATTAGCTACAATCTCTCACTAAATTTTATGAGGATCAGTCTGTAATTGACCATACCCCCCTATAAGGTCCCCTTCGGAAAATTACTTTAACGCTCATTACTGACTCAAAAATGCTATTACAGCAGTGAAATTCTACGTAAACAAGTTTTGTACTAGCCAAAAACTATTTATCACATTTTATGGGGCCCCACCCTCCATATAAGGTCCCCCTCAGATAGTGACTGTAACGCTCGTTACTGGCTGTAACGCTCAAATGTGACTACAGCGATGAAATTTCACATAAACAAGTTTTGTATGAGTTTATGGTTATAAATATTGGATCAAACAAAATTAATATTTTTAATTCGGAAGAGCACGGTCCATGCTTAAGACTTTATTAATTTCCCTCTTCCAAATATTTCCCTAATGTTCATAATAATATCGACATATGATTCAACATAGATCGATAATATAAAAGTTAATTTATAAGGATGATTTGATGGTGGGTATATAAGATTCGGCATGGCCGAATATAACACTCTTACTTGTTAATAAATTATAAAGGGTGATTTGCTTGTTTGGCATACAAGAGGCTCATGAACCAGAATGATAATGACAATAATAGTAATTGAAATATAAAAGAGAAAAATCTAATAAATTTTGCCAAAAAAAAAGAAAAAAAAAATTAAATAATAAAAACGACAGAAGCGAAAAAAGGATGAACAAAAAAACAATCACCCAAAACAAGAATAAAGTTATGAACTTTATGATGTCCCAAACAATTAACAATGAAAAAACATATATATGTATAAACGAAGGGATGTATGAATATGAACCTGAGTGGGAGTTTGGCATTAAAACTTAAACACATGCAGTCATATGTGTCTAAAGAAAGTTGTACATGTTTAAAGGACAATAGCTATTGTTAGGAAACGGCTTTTAAAAAGGAAGTTTAGGTAATCACATACATGTACACATATATACCCATAAAATAAGTTTGGTTTAGAAAATAAACTGCAAAACACCGTAATTATAAAGGCACGTGTTTTATTTAACAACATGTTGGTTGGTTTAATTTTTTTTATTCCTTTGTTCTCCTTCTATTTTTGGTGGCAAAAGACCTAAAGACTTGTCACTATTGTAATTGCTAAAACGTGTAAGTTTTATTAAAATACCCACCCTGCACACCCTTTTATGTTACACACACACAATAAATTACAATACTAAGCTCGTAAAGTAAATAATAAAAAAAATGTATAGCATATACAAAAGGGTGATAAATACTCATGAAAGTTTATGTAGTTTATTTTTTTTTTTTCGTTATTTCTTCTTTTGTTGTCTTTTGAACATGATAATTTATTTCAAAAATATTAATTATAAGCCATTGTTTTCAACAGCTTAAAATAAACTCATTTTACTTTTAAATAATCTACAAAAAATGTAGAAGAAAACAAATTGAATTTCCTTACAGCAAATTAATTTTTTGTAAGCACTACACCAATACAGTGAAATAGGTAGTTTGAGTTGGTTGTAAAGTTTTTTGTAATAAAGCCATCAATTAACTTTAATATAAAGCTGCATACAGCTAGGCTGGCTTTAAAATAAAAAACTAAAGCCTACTTTTAGGACTTTCTTTCCACACACAAGCAAAGATGTCGAAGTGCTTTACGTGAGTACCTGGCTATGTAGCCCTACCCCACGGTGGTACTTTTTCAACCACTGGGTGAGTATCAAGTAAACAACTCACCACTGCCCCTTTGTGTTTGTTACACGCAGGTCGCAATTTTTGTACATGGATATGCCGGTCCATGTACAAGCACTTTGCTCAAGTACTCGAGCTATCTAATCTCTTGCCAAAGTAGTCACGTTGAGGAAATACAGGTATCATGAGCAAGCTCAATCTACCCCGACATAATGTCGCCCAACCACACTACTAAGGCTCTGTTGATTCGGCAACAGCACCTAGGGGACGTAATTGGTAGTCCGAAAGACACAGATTATATTAATTGACAAGACTTTATTTCAGTGGTCACAGAGACCCATTGTGATAAGTTGAGCATACACTCAACCATGTTGGAAAATCGCTTCAAAATTAAAGAAAGGGCAGTGACGACTTCGCACTCCATTGGCTAGATAGACCGTAGTCTAACACTCATTCATCATTCATCGTTCATCTTACATCTGTACCCATTTATCACACATCCGTCAAATCCATCAATCACTCCATTCTCTTTATAGAATTCAAAGTAGACATCAGAAACATCGTTCAACTTCGTTTACCAATTCTTCGCATTATCAGCTCAATTCCAACATTTTATTAATCCACAGTCATGCTCTGCAATTTGTACCGCTCCTTGCATCTAGGAACGATAACAGAAATGTATCTTGAAAATTTATATTTCACCGTGTATCAGTCTTTTAACCAAGCACCCCCTTCCTGCGATTTAGGTTTAAACCACAGCCACTACGTGGATCCCGAAGGAACCTCAACCAACTGACCAGCCAGGACAAGTCCTGTGGGCAACTGGCCACCCGTAGTACCAGATTATGTGGTGCTCTGGTTAGACCTCTTTTCAATTTATGCAAGGACTAGGCCAGGCAGTAAATCGTCAACACCAATTTATAGTCCCGGAAGACTACAGGTATTGGTAGCACCTATCTACCCCCGGATTGCAATACACCAAGATGCGGTCTGAACATCAAGGAAACATGCCCGGGGGGGCACACACAAGCAAAGTATAACATATTACAATGTGCTTTGTGGACTTTTAAAACTAAAGCAGATAATCTGCACCATAATTTAAGTAGATCCACAGATTTAGCCTTTTCTAAGATCCTTTTAAATGTACTCCAACTTAGCATAGGAGATCCTATAGCCGGCTTATTTCACTAAACTCCTGTGTGTCTTTCATTTCTAAAACAAATCCTTTTTTCACCACACTAGGGTGGGTTTGTCACCAATTTTGTTTGAAAACATTCTTTGGCAAATTGACAAATTTCTGGTAATTAGAATTTTTAGATTTATCTTTCTTGTAGATTTTTTTTCTGTTTTGTTAAAAATTCTATCCTTTTTTATTACTTAATCTTTAAATTTTTTTCTTCACCATTTACTTATACTTAGCTTAGAAATATTTGGTTTAATGTCTTGTAAATATCTTGAGTTTTAAGTAGATTTTTGTTTTATTGTTGTTGTGCCTTTTTTTTATTTTGGGAAGTTAATCTTATTAAGCTTTATTATCCTTAATAATTTTTCTTTCTTGGTATTGTTTTATTTTCGGATTTTTATTTTTATTTTATGACTCATAAAATGCTTTTGGACTTTTGAGTTATTATTTATAGGAAATTTTTAAATATCCTTATTTAAATAAGGTTATAATTGTAATCGAGTGGGCGTTCCAGAAAAGGTTAGAATTAGTCAATGTTGTTGGATTGTTGTATGTTCAGATTAATGAAAATTGCATACTAATATATAATTGAATCCTTTTTTACAAGAATATTAACAATTTAAAGACTTCTCGGTTCACTCTTAGCTTTGCAGGACTAATTTATAACAATTTATCAAAGGTTTATTAATCAAACTTTTACACAAAATCTCGGTTGCAATGTAGATTCCCAGACTCGTTTTGTTTCACAATTTTAATTTAAATTTCTGGTATCAATGTCTCAAAGTTTCTGACAATTTCTGTTTTCGGTATTCGATCAGGCACATCGAGTGCTTGCTTATAACCATTCAATTGATCAATTTTATATTGATTACTTGTCCTGTCACCGGCTTTGGTCAATTTGTCCAAAGATAAGGAGTCCGCCTCGTATCTTACATGCGATGGGTAGAAGCTCCAGCATTGTCTTTAATGCTTTGATCGACAGAAAACACACTGTGGTATATCTGGTACATACAGAGCTTTCCCTGATCAGTCACATCGGGTGCTTTCTTATAACCATCCAATATGTCAATTTTATATTGATTACTTGTGCTGTCAGCCGCTTTGGTCAATTTATCCAAAGATAAGGGGACCGCCTCGTATCTTACACGCGATGCGTAGAAGCTCCAGCAATGTCTTTAAAGCTTTTGATCACCATCCAATCCAGTACACTTCTCATTCATCCGACACACTCATAGAGAACAACATCTGACACATTCACTCTTAGTAGGTATACGGGCGATACCATTCATCCTGTATCACAGTTACACCTTTGTGGGATATCTGTTGCCGAACTTATACCGAATTATAGATTTCACCTTGCTTCGGTCCTTTAACCGGAACTCTCTTCCCGAGAATTTGGGTTTAAACCACAGCCTCTAAGTGGATCCCGAAGGAACCTCAACCAACTGACCAGGCATAATAAAGTCCTGTGGGCAACTGGCCCCTCGTAATACCAGATTATGTGGTTCTCTGGTTCGATCCTATGTCAAATCATTCCAAGGAAAGACCGATTATACATTTGATCATCACCAGTTAATAGTCCTGGCAGACTAGAGGTATTGGTAGCACCTCTTTTTCCTGGAATTGCAATCACAAAAAAATGGGGTCTTACATCAAGATAACATGCCACTGGGGGTAAAGCTGATGTTAGAATTGTTCTGGTTCCAAAGACCCAAATTCGAGCCTATGGTTCCCCTTTACAGCGTCCAACATCGAATTGAATTACTGGTTCTATCCGTCATATAGATTGTCATTTTAGTTTTCGATCAAGGACTACTTGGAAGTATTTAACTAATATCGTCCTGTCCAAGAACTGGGATTTCAGTATATACAGGGATTTTATAGTCAAAAAATAGATTTCCATCTTCATGGGCTCGACATTCAGCCCTCTTGACTAAGCGCAGCCTTAACCCGTATTTAGGATCTATAACTTGCTTCATTGTGCCTTACAAGTATTACAACATCTTCTGTTTAGCAGATTGGTCCATCTTGATCATTTAAGGTTCTCAGGATGCTATCCAAGATCTGGGATTCAATATAGGCAGGAAGTTTATAGTCAAAAGATAGATTTTCTAACATTCAACCCTCTTGACTGAGCTCACCCTTAACCCGTATTTGGGATCTATAACTTTCATCCTTGTTCCTTAGTAGTATTACGACAACTTCTGTTAAGCAGATTGGTGCATATCATTGATCATTTAAGGTTTTAAGGATGCTATTAATTGTGCTATTGTAATGGCGTTAAAATGCCGATCTGTGGGGTACCTTAGCATATGGTTCTAATGATTGGAATCTGTGCATTATAGAAAACATCTTTGATATCAAGGCAATTTACTTTCAAAGAATTTCTCTGTGCTTCTCGAATCGTTCAAATGATTGGAGTTTTTACTTTTTAGAAAGTAACTCCGATATCAAGGCAATTTCCTATCAAAGGATTTCTCTATATAGAGTACAACTTCATTCAGCACGGCTGTCACTAGTTTACCTTTTACATGAGAATGTTTTTTAAATTTCAAGACTTTATGCGATTTTTTACTTTTAAACATATTCCAAGATTTTAAGTAGAAAGAACGTAAGGATTACAGGTCTATAAGACAGTACTACCTATCGCTTAACCCGTTTATCTAGGCTTTTTATTAAAAAGGACTAAATTTCTTAAACATTCACCTTAAATATTTTTCAAAATAAAATAAATATTTGCTAAACAAATTTAAACTTTGACCCAACTTACAACATTTGCATACTTTTGTGTGCTTTTTGTAAATAAATGTTGCCTACTTTTTTGGTTTAACTTTATAACCTATTTTTCGGAGCCACTAAAGACAAATGGTCTTTTTTATACTACTTTAAGACCGACCACAAAAGTATATAAAAAGTACTATCATTACAACTGTTTGGATAAGTGGTTGTTGACTGACTGTTAGACTTGATTTTTTTTGGAGTTTGACTTAAACATTTTAATTTGTAATTTACATTTAGTTGTTTTGTTTTGTATTACTAAACAAATGCACATATATGTATGTGTGGATGTGTGTATGTAAATAAAGATTTAAAGCATTTTTCAAGATTTTTCATTAATGATAAAAAATTTCTACAAAATAAAGAAGAAATGTTAATGTAAATTTGTTGTAAAGGTTAGGTTAGTTATAAAGCTAAGCAGAGAAAAAGTAAAGCATATATTCTAGGAGGAAAAAAAATAATGTAGGTAAAAAGCAATTTATTTTTAGAATTGAAAAAGAAAAAATTGAACAAAAGTTCAAAGGTTTTTTTAAATATATTATTACGTTTGCTAAAAATAAAACTAGAAAACAAAATAAACAAATATATCAGTCACATACCTGATAAAGGGTTTGCCAATAAGAGTGGTAGGGTTTTTAACATATTCTAAAGGTTGAATTATTTTCTAGGTTTTCAGACATGATCTCACTCTATGGCATTGTAAATTTTACTTTTTTAAGGGAAACCCTTTTATGTTGCCTTAACAAAGTGTGGGTGTATGCATATAAAAATTCATTTTCTTTTCCACAAATGTATAAAAAAACATTTTTCTACTGGTTCAAATGAAACTGAAATGTAAGATACAAAAAGATTAATACAGATTAAAAGATAAGAAATAAATAAAAAGAAATGTTTTATAAAAAAATCTCAAATGAGTAGTTTCCTTAAAAAAAGAAATAAATAAAATAAGGGAAGGAAATACAAAGAAATTAACCAAAGAAAGAGAATATAAAATCTAAATACAAAAAAAAAGTATTTTATTAAATTCTTTTCATATAATTTTTTTTACTTGCAGTACCCCCTTTAAGTCTGCTATTGCAGGGTTTAAATCATGCCTTAGTAGCGGGGACCAGAACCCATGTTACCTGCACAGCAGTGGGTGCTCGACCAGCACCACAAATAATATGGTCCAAAGGTGGACAACAGATTAAAGGTGCTACACAATCGGTAAGTTTGTCTTTCCTAAACAATAACTTGCCACAAAAATCAAATTTTCTCTCTCTCTCTCTCACAGACTTCCAGTGATGGCAATACCACTGTCTCCGAGTTAATTTTAATACCCGTACCCGAGGATAATGAACGTCAAGTACAATGCTCAATATCCCTTAATCCCAGCATGACCTCACAACATTTACCCGAAGGTCATACCACTATAACAACGGTTATGGCTAATGGTAATACCGGTTTATATTTGAAAGACTCTAGGGTATTAAATGTCACACGTAAGTATTGGTTTTCAAATTATTTGTATATTTTTAGGCGCTCATGTTATAATTTATCTTATTGTAATTAACTGTTTTCTATTTTCATTATATTTTGTATTTATTCATTAGATGCCCCCATTGTTTCTTTAAGTCTGGGTGCTCCCTTGGATCCAAATAATTTGTTAAAAGGTTCTGATGTTTATTTGGAATGTGAAGTTAAGGCTAATCCAGGCATTACCAAAGTGGAATGGTATCACAATGTAAGTAGATAGTATACACATATATTAGATTTGAAACATTTTTTTTACAAATTAAACATTAAAAAAGTACTGCATACTGCTAGGCTGGCGTTAAAATAGAAACTAAAGTCCAAAGTAATTTTTTAATAAAAATTCCTAGAAACAATAAATAAAAAAAATTTAAGCAGATAATCTTAACTACAGAACACGTGCCAACAAATTGCATTAAAGTTAAAGTTTATCAACTATGAACTTTTGCCTTATTATAGCTAAATAACAAAAAAATAATAATTGAAAATTAATTATAATTAATTTGCTTTAATAATAAATCTAAAGCAGATTTCTAGGAATTTCAATCAATAAAGTTTACATTTCTTTACAATTACTTAGAGCCACAAAACAAAATGGATCATCAAATTTTAAACAAGTGCCATATGATTAAATTAATAATGTATACTATAACTTAATTACTTAAATTAAAACTAATTAGTTTTTGAATTTTAGTAATGAACCTAAAGCAGATTTCCAGGAATTTCAAAATACTTAACATTACTTTATTGTTTATAGTTAAGACGTTGCCACGGATATTTGCACAACGGAGAAATTTAGTAACGCATTTTGCTGATTTTAAGTAGAAAACTTCTCGAAAGCATATCTGACAGAATTATTGAATATTTAGAATTTGAAAATATTTAGAACTCAGAAAATTGATATCAACAAACACACAGACGGACGGACAGACAGGTGGACGGATAGACAGACATAACTTAATCGACTCCGCTGTATATAACGATCCATAATTTATAAACTTTACAGGGTTGGAACATTATATTGTGGAAATTACTAACGGGATGATAAACTTAGAATTAACAAGTAAGAATTTATAATCGGGTATGGCCGACCACATGTTAACTTACAGCAACAATTATGTTAACAATATCAATTTAATCTTGTTTCAGAAATATTTTAACAATTTCAGATAAGAGATTTTCTAAAAGAACGTTTATATGGGGGCAGGGGGTTAAAATAGGCCTATCCCATTTATGTCTATATTAAAGAATTTATGCAGAATATCATCGTAATATTAGTGTTTATAGGTAAATTTTAACCATCAAGTTTGTAAGGGAGATATGCGAAATAAAAGACCGATTTTAACCATTGCGTCCTTGAGACGAAAGAAGAGTATGTGCCAAATTTCATCAAATTAGTTTCGCGGCCTGTAGCGTGCGCACAAGGTTTACATGCACAAACAGGTAGACAGACAGACAGACAGACAGACAGACAGACAGAGAGAAGACAGACAAAGAGACAGATAGACACACTCACATACATATGGGTGTAAGACCAATATTTTTGGGTGTTACAAACATCAGCACAAACGCATAATACCCTCCACACTGTAGTTGTGTAGAGTATAATAAGCTTAATAATTCAATGGTTAGGCATACATATCTTTAGACTGGTTAAAAAACATATACTGAAGCATAGTTATAGGGGTTTTTACACCTAAAGATTTAGGAAATGAAAATTCGAATGACAGTTATTTAGATAGTTCATTAGTTAGTTAGTTAGTTAGTTAGTTAGTTAGTAGTTAGTTAGTTAGTTAGTAGTTAGTTAGTTAGTAGTAGTAGTTAGTTAGTTAGTTAGTTAGTTAGTTAGTTAGTTAGTTAGTTAGTTAGTTAGTTAGTTAGTTAGTTAGTTAGTTAGTTAGTTAGTTAGTTAGTTAGTTAGTTAGTTAGTTAGTTAGTTAGTTAGTTAGTTAGTTAGTTAGTTAGTTAGTTAGTTAGTTAGTTAGTTAGTTAGTTAGTTAGTAGTTAGTTAGTTAGTTAGTTAGTTAGTTAGTTAGTTAGTTAGTTAGTTAGTTAGTTAGTTAGTTAGTTAGTTAGTTAGTTAGTTAGTTAGTTAGTTAGTTAGTTAGTTAGTAGTTAGTTAGTTAGTTAGTTAGTTAGTTAGTTAGTTAGTTAGTTAGTTAGTTAGTTAGTTAGTTAGTTAGTTAGTTAGTTAGTTAGTTAGTTAGTTAGTTAGTAGTTAGTTAGTTAGTTAGTTAGTTAGTTAGTTAGTTAGTTAGTTAGTTAGTTAGTTAGTTAGTTAGTTAGTTAGTTAGTTAGTTAGTTAGTTAGTTAGTTAGTTAGTTAGTTAGTTAGTTAGTTAGTTAGTTAGTTAGTTAGTTAGTTAGTTAGTTAGTTAGTTAGTTAGTTAGTAGTTAGTTAGTTAGTTAGTTAGTTCGTTAGTTAGTTCGTTAGTTAGTTAGTTTAGTTAGTTAGTTAGTTAGTTAGTAGTTAGTTAGTTAGTTAGTTAGTTAGTTAGTTAGTTAGTTAGTTAGTAGTTAGTTAGTTAGTTAGTTAGTTAGTTAGTTAGTTAGTTAGTTCGTTAGTTCGTTAGTTAGTTAGTTAGTTAGTTAGTTAGTTAGTTAGTTAGTTAGTTAGTTAGTTAGTTAGTTAGTTAGTTAGTTAGTTAGTTAGTTAGTAGTTAGTTAGTTAGTTAGTTAGTTAGTTAGTTAGTTAGTTAGTAGTTAGTTAGTAGTTAGTTAGTTAGTTAGTTAGTTAGTTAGTTAGTTAGTTAGTTAGTTAGTAGTTAGTTAGTTAGTTAGTTAGTTAGTTAGTTAGTTAGTTAGTTAGTAGTTAGTTAGTTAGTTAGTTAGTTAGTTAGTAGTTAGTTAGTTAGTTTAGTTAGTAGTTAGTTAGTTAGTTAGTTAGTTAGTTAGTTAGTTAGTTAAGGTTAGTTAGTTAGTTAGTTAGTAGTAGTTAGTTAGTTAGTTAGTTAGTTAGTTAGTTAGTTAGTTAGTTAGTTAGTTAGTTAGTTAGTTAGTTAGTTAGTTAGTTAGTTAGTTAGTTAGTTAGTTAGTTAGTTAGTTAGTTAGTTAGTAGTTAGCTCATTCGTCAATTCGGTTTGTAAACATTATATTCCTGAATTCTTGTTAAAAACGCTTTTCCCTTTATATCTGTAGCATACTTTTAAGCTTTTTGTAATCTGTTTGTTTCATCTTTTATGTGTTTTCCTTTGTAAATATATATTTTGTTCACTTTAAACTGAAACATTTATTTCTATTTATTTTTATACTTACACTTTTTAATATTTATTAAGATTTTTTTTCTCATTTTTCTCATTTTCCTTTACTTTCCTCAGAACGACTTTGTTTTCTTTTTAATACTTAATATTATTTGTTTTTATTTTAAGTAATTCCTTATTTTTGTAATTCCTGTTAAGAGTTATTATGAATTATTGAAATTGTCTGCAATTTATAGACTGTTGCAATTGCCAACAATTAGTATTAAGTATTGAAAGGTATAACTTGTGGAATTTAATCACCTGAATGCATTTTATATTTTATTACTCCTCAAGATTTATATTTGTAATGATTAAAGAGTAGTGTAACTCTTCGAAACCTAAAATGCATAAAAATATTACTAGCCAGAAAAGTAGGGTATCACAATTTCAACCTCTTGGTCTACCCCAAATAATTTTGTTTCATTTTCTTGTTTTTCTATAAACATAAATATATATATTTTCTGCTCATTAAAGTATCACTTGAGACATAAAAATCCCCGAGTTTCTATGTTCTTTGGTGTGTTTAATTTGCTCTTAAACTGTATATAATTTCAACTGTGAGCTGTAGTCGAAAGTGTTTTTTTTTTTTGTATTTATATTGTATAAATAAGTATGAGTGAATGGTGTGGCTTGTTGTATTAGTAAATCCTTGTTTTTTAGGTATTAAATAATATTTCTCTTTGTAAGTAAGTATATGTATGAATATAGGAGGAGTGAGTGAGTGAATGAATGTGTGTATGTAAGTGAGATTTTGTTGTTGTTTATTATTTAAGTACACACTTAAACTAAAGGTTCAAGCCATAATATGTAGAGAGTGTAACAGGAAACAAGCTGTAACAATAAACAGAGCTAACAACAGCACAGCAATACAAACAGAAATTTGGAGTGTGTGTTAAGTTAATATTTCCCAGCAGTTTTATAAGCATTCAAATGATGTCCTGTTTGTAAAGGGAATGTCAGTTGTATCCAGGAAATTACTTGTTACTTTAGTGTCCTAAGAAATTGACTGTATTATGGCTGTAGTCTGTTAATGACTCCATTTTCTTTCTTTAGGAATAAAGTCACGCTGAAATCTTATAGGTAATTTTAAAACATCAAATGATTGAAAATACTTACACTGCACTGCAGGGTAAATACTTGTACAACGGCTTATGAGTAAAATACAAACGTAAAATTTATACAAAAGTATTAAAACAAAAATGGAAAAAGTGTTAAAGCATAAAAGTTGATATGAAGTATACTTCCTCTATTTAAACATTATTACGTTTTATTATTTTTTTATATATTTTTTCTACTTCAAATTTAGCTTTTTTATTATAATACAGAAAATAAAACCATGAGTTATTTGTTTGTAGTAGAAAATAACATAACAATGGTTTAATTGAAAACAGAAAATTAAAAAAATATATATAAAATAATTACAAAAAAAAATTTTAATGACTTTTCCATGTAAGGATTTAACGAAAGCTGAAAAAAATCACTTAAATTCAGTTAATAACAGACAATGAAAAAATAACTTGTACACATTTTTCAAATGTTGGAAATTATAAGTTATTTTGTGTTAAATACCCATATACTAGATACAAGATACAAGAACTGGCATTGACGGACGGGCGGACGGAAGGACTCCCTCATATAAAAGGAATAAAAATTTCAATCTATATACATTCTGCTCAAGTAAATGAAACTTCTATTCTTTAAAAAAAAACTAAAAATCTTAACTAGACTTACATGTCAATAAAAGTAAATACAATTTAAAAGAACTCATTAAAAACTTAAAATCTTCTTTCTTTTCGTAAGAATATTATTTTGTTAAGTTTTTCCTAATCTTAGCTTAACTTTTTAAATACAAATAAAACAATGTTAGTAGTTATTTATCAAATCTATAAGAAATAGTTAAATTTAATAATCCTTTCATACTTTATGTTGTACATTGACTAATTTTTCAATTGCCTTTGTGTTTGTAGCAGCTTAGAATTTGATATTGTTATAAGTAATTTTAATATAAATCTTCAAGTTTATTGTTTTAAATTTAAAATTACAATTGCTTATTTTGTATTTGTCAGCAATTGTTATTGCGTAAAACCACTTTTACTAACAACTTAAAATTTTTTTTAGAAGAAAAATACATATGTATGTATGTACATACATAAACACTTAAGCATATACATATATAGACAAATATAAAGGCGGTTTCCTTACTACACATATATTTTATAAATTTTTTATAGGAAATTATTAGAATAAATAAAAAAAAGCATAATTTTTCAAGCCAACTTTCTTTTGCTACCATGTTTGTGAACACCCCCTAATGTTTCTACATATACACATATGCATCCAGAAAGTAACTACAAAAATCTTCCTACTCAGCATTGAACCCACCATCAAAAAAGATGGGGGGTATATTGTTTTTGTCATTCCGTTTGTAACACATTGAAATATTCGTCTAAGACCCATAAAAGTATATATATTCTGGGTCCTTATTAGATTCTAAGACGATCTAGCCATATCCGTCCGTCTGTCCGTCTGTCCGTCTGTCTGTCTGTTGAAAACACGATAGAGTCCAAACGGAAGTAGCTAGCGAGCTGAAATTTTGCACAGATACTTATAGTTGATGCAGTTTGTTTGGTATTGAAAATGGGCAATATCGGTCCACGATTTCGCCTAGCCCCCATATAAGGCCCCCTTCCGAAAATGACTTTATCGCTCATAACTTGCTAAGGGAAGCATCAATAGCGGTGAAATTCGGCACAAACAATTTTTATGGGAACACAAATCTCTTCGTAAAATGTTGTAGGGATAGGCCCATAATTGACCCTACCCCCCATATAAAGTCCCCTTCAGAAAATGACTTTATCGCCCATAACTGGCTAAGAGAAGCATCAATTGCGGTGAAATTCGGCACAAACATGTTATATGGGAACCTTAATCTCTTCGTAGAATTTTATAAGGATCGGTTTATAATTGACCCTACCCCCCATATAAAGACCCCTTCAGAAAATGACTTTATCGCCCATAACTGGATAAGAGAAGCGTTAATAGCAGTGAAATTCGGCACAGACATGTTTTATGGGAACATAAATCTCCTTGTAAAATTTTGTAGGGATAGGCCCATAATTGACCCTACCCCCCATATAAAGTCCCCTTCTGAAAATGACTTTATCGCCCATAACTGGCTAAGAGAAGTATCAATTGCGGTGAAATTCGGCGCAAACATGTTTTATGAGAACCTTAATCTCTTCGTAGAATTTTATAAGGATCGGTCCATAATTGACCCTACCGCCCATATAAAGTCCCCTTCAGAAAATGACTTTATCGCATATAACTGGATAAGAGAAGCGTTAATAGCGATGAAATTCGGTACAAACATGTTTTATGGGAACATAAATCTCTTCGTAGAATTTTATAAGGATCGGTCCATAATTGACCCTACCCCCCATATAAAGTCCCCTTCAGAAAATGACTTTATCGCCCATAACTGGATAAGAGAAGCGTTAATAGCGGTGAAATTCGGCACAAACATGTTTTATGGGAACATAAATCTCTTTGTAAAATTTTATGAGGATAGGCCCATAATTGACCCTACCCCCCATATAAAGTCCCCTTCAGAAAATGAATTTATGGCCCATAACTGGCTAAAAGAAGCATCAATAGCGGTGAAATTCGGTAAAAACATGTTTTATGGGAACATAAATCTCTTTGTAAAATTTTATAAGGATAGGCCCATAATTGACCCTACCCCCCATATAAAGTCCCCTTCAGAAAATGACTTTATCGCCCATAACTGACTAAGAAAAGCATCAATTGCGGTGAAATTTGGCACAAACATGTGTAATGAGAACTTTAATCTCTTTGTAAAATTTTATAAGGATAGGCCCATAATTGACCCTAACCCCCATATAAATTCCCCTTCAGAAAATGACTTTATCGCCCACAACTGGCTAAGAGAACCATCAATAGCGGTGAAGTTCGGCACAAACAAGTTTTATGTGAACCTAAATCTCTTTGTAAAATTTTATAAGGATAGGCCCATAATTGACCCTACCGCCCATAAACAGTCCCCGTCAGAAAATGACTTTATCGCACATAACGGGCTAAGGAAAGCATCAATAGAGGTGAAATTCGGCATAAACATGTTTTATAAGAATTTAGATCTCTTCGTAAAATTTTATAAGGATCGGTTCATAATTGACCCTATCCCCCATATAAGGTCCCCTTCAGAAAATGACTTTAATTCTTATTACTGATTCAAAAATGTGAGTACAGAAGTAAAATTTTACAGAAACAAGTTTTGTCCAAGCCAAAAGTTCTTTATCAAATTTTATTAGGATCGGTCGTTAATTAACCCTATCCCACTTGTAAAGTCCCCTTCAGAAAATGACTTTAAAGCTCATTACTAGCTTAAAACTGCGACACATCGATGAATTTCGACATAAACAATTTTCGTATTAGCTAAAATCTCCCACTAAATTTTATGAGGATCAGTCTGTAATTGACCCTACCCCCCTATAAGGTCCCCTTCAGATAATGACTTTAACGCTCATTACTGACTCAAAAATGCGATTACAGCAGTGAAAATCTACGTAAACAAGTTTTGTACTAGCCAAAAACTAAAAATCGTTTTAAATTTTAGAAGTATCGATCCATAATTGACTTATACGGGGGTGGGCGTATAGGGGCGCCTTTAACGATTCACTCCAGAGAATCATTTTAACGCTCATGTATGGCTCAAAAGTTCTTCCAAATTACGGGAGTTTTATAGGACTGGAAGTTTTCAACTGAATTTGATGAGGATAACTAATCAAACACCCATTTTCGGTTCCCTTCAGATAAATATTTTAAACCTCATGACTGAATGAAAGATACAAGTACAGCTACATTAGATACAAATAATTATTGTATAAACCAACAAGGATAGGTCCATAATTGACTCTACCCTCAATATAACCACTCTTACAAAAAAACAGTTTATGGTTATAAATATTGGATCAAACAAAATTAATATTTTTAATTCGGAAGAGCACGGTCCATGCTTAAGCCCTTATTAAATTCCCTCTACCAAATATTTCCCTGATGTTCATATTAATATCGACATATGATTCAACATAGATCGATAATATCAAAGTTTATTTATAAGGATGATTTGATGGTGGGTATATAAGATTCGGCATGGCCGAATATAACACTCTTACTTGTTTTACTTTTTTGAAGTTCAGTTTAGTTTGTTTTACTTAAGTTTTGCTCTACTCTTCGGTTTTTGTTGAAGTAAGTACAGTATGTTAGTTGTTGCTTTTTTGATATTTATTATGTACTAAAGTATCAACATACTTCAAACCAGAGATTCCCAAAACGCAAGGAAAGACGATTAAATCTGTAGATATGAAAAGTTAAACTCTCACAAAAACCTATTATATTTATGATGAACAATGTCCATTAGTCCCTATTTGAAATTTTCAAAAGCCTTAGGATTTTAAACTAAACTAAAATTGTATTGCAACTGAACTAGAACTGAACTAGAACTGAACTAGAACTGAACTAGAACTGAACTAGAACTGAACTAGAACTGAACTAGAACTGAACTAGAACTGAACTAGAACTGAACTAGAACTGAACTAGAACTGAACTAGAACTGAACTAGAACTGAACTAGAACTGAACTAGAACTGAACTAGAACTGAACTAGAACTGAACTAGAACTGAACTAGAACTGAACTAGACTGAACTAGAACTGAACTAGAACTGAACTAGAACAGAACTAGAACTGAACTAGAACTGAACTAGAACTGAACTAGAACTGAACTAGAACTGAACTAGAACTGAACTAGAACTGAACTAGAACTGAACTAGAACTGAACTAGAACTGAACTAGAACTGAACTAGAACTGAACTAGAACTGAACTAGAACTGAACTAGAACTGAATTAGAACTGAACTAGAACTGAATTAGAACTGAATTAGAACTGAACTAGAACTGAACTAGAACTGAACTAGAACTGAACTAGAACTGAACTAGAACTGAACTGAACTAGAACTGAACTAGAACTGAACAAGAACTGAACTAGAACTGTACCTAATGCAGTTTAATTATTCTATTAATTTCTTATAAAGCTATTTAAAGCTTTAAACGAACCATAGGTGGTATGAGTAATATTGTTTAGTTATAATGCGTATACGTATCTATGCTCTTCTGTTAGGTATTTTGTTATCTGTATATGAAATATTTCTCAATTTAAATTCAATGAAAATTTTCTGTTGGGAATCACTACTTAAATACACTTGCAATTTATGAGACCAAATAAGAGAATGATAATGTTATTTTTGTGTATAGATGTGTATATTTATTACATGAAAATGTTTGAGTTGTTTATACTGTTGTTGTTGTTGTAGTTGTTTTTGCTGCTGTCTAAACAATCATAGTTGATGTTTTGTAGGAGTAGTTGATGTTGTTTTTGTTGTTGATTTTATATTTAAGCTTCAAATGTCATTGCATATTTATTGTCATTGTCGTTTTTGTTGTTGTTTTTTTCTCTGCTGTTGCAATAAAGTGTATAATGAAAAAAATAGCAAAATGATAATAAAAAGAAATAACAACAACAAAAATTGTGGAAAATGAGATAGAAAAACTGAAAGTTTTTGTATGAATGTATGTATGTATGTCTATAGTGGAAAATCCCTTTCTATCAACAAAAAAACTCACACACAGTTATAGTTCAAAACACAAACACATGTGAAACAAACTTATGTATATAGAGATATACATACAGATCTGCGTAAATACTCACAACCATACATATGAAAGTACCTTTGTATATAAACATTGCAGTAGGGTTTTAGAAAGGCTTATGGTAAATTGTTTAGAATTGGTTTTATACATACAAAGTTTGTGTTACAAACATACATGTAAAGTACATACACACATCTATATAACTACTTATGTATTTACATATGTATGTATTTTACGTCTATATAGAAATATTAACTGTATTTTTTCATCATGTGTATGTACTTAGTGGTAGCTCACTACGACCACTACATACTTACTAAACAAACAGCCATTTTTTAAGCGGAAATAAAAACTGCCAGCAAAATATAACCCAGCAAATATACAAGAAGTCTATGGTTCACCTCATTTAAGTGGAATGCAAACGTCCTTGGTTAAAGGGAATACAAAATAGTCTAGTAGTAGATATAGTAAACTTACTTTTCTGCACTTTACAAGTCAATTATTATCGATGTGTTTGTAGTCTGTGTAGGACAAATTAGCTCCGTTCTGAAATATAATGCTGTTAATAGTCATATACCGTGAATTGCAGGGCATCTGCACACATACTTACATATAGTGGTACTACATCTATATGTAGTAAATGTGTGTATATTCGCAGCTATCTTCACTTATAGTAGATCTTTCGTACTAAAGTTGCTTGTTGTTTTATTTTAGTTTGCTGCTTTTTTATTTTGTTCGAGTAGTTCAAATGGAAAATCATTTATTTGCTTCGTTTGTGTCTTTCATATAGAACACAAACAAATCCAACAAACGCAAAGCCAACAAATGGAAAAAATTGTAACAAAGGCAAAAAAAAAAACAAAAAAATAAATTGTCTAGAAGTAATCGTTGCATAAAAGGCAATTTAAAAAATATAAAAAATACGCTAATCAGTGGGTGTATCAGCTTATGTAGATTTGTTGATACATGTCCCCCCCCCCCCACCTTACCACCTCCTATTGAAAAAAAAAAAAAAAAAAACAAAGACTTTGAGGTATATTTATACATATTATTTTACTTAGATAGAAATGTTAAAGCTACCAGTCAAGCATTAAAAAACAAAACTTTCTAGTATTCTTTTAATACAATACTTAGTAGTATGTAGTAAATAGTAAGTATCAAATGAAAGTTAATATGTTTTTATGCACAATAAATTTTAAATTGTTAATAATTTCAAATATCTCTTTTATGTTGTTTAGTGAAACAATATCTGCTTTAGTTATTCCTAAATATTTTCAAAGGAAAGCCCTTAAAGTAGGCCACAAAATTGTAGTTAAATTTAAAATGCTTTATAAGTAGGCTTTTGTTTTTGTTAAATTTTCTTTGTGCCTTATTTAATTGTAAGGAATTTTACATAAAGTAATAATTAATTAAACATTCAAAAGCATTTTCTTTGTTTTTGTGGTAAGATTGACTCTATTTATTAAATAATAGCAGAATTTTGTTATTACAAAGAATTTTAATTAATAATTAACAATATTAAAATTAATAATACACAAACATTTTTCTTAAAGCTGTATTAATTTCAGTTCAGTTCTAGTTCAGTTCTAGATCAATTCTAGTTCAGTTCTAGTTCAGTTCTAGTTCAGTTCTAGTTCAGTTCTAGTTCAGTTCTAGTTCAGTTCTAGTTCAGTTCTAGTTCAGTTCTAGTTCAGTTCTAGTTCAGTTCTAGTTCAGTTCTAGTTCAGTTCTAGTTCAGTTCTAGTTCAGTTCTAGTTCAGTTCTAGTTCAGTTCTAGTTCAGTTCTAGTTCAGTTCTAGTTCAGTTCTAGTTCAGTTCTAGTTCAGTTCTAGTTCAGTTCTAGTTCAGTTCTAGTTCAGTTCTAGTTCAGTTCTAGTTCAGTTCTAGTTCAGTTCTAGTTCAGTTCTAGTTCAGTTCTAGTTCAGTTCTAGTTCAGTTCTAGTTCAGTTCTAGTTCAGTTCTAGTTCAGTTCTAGTTCAGTTCTAGTTCAGTTCTAGTTCAGTTCTAGTTCAGTTCTAGTTCAGTTCTAGTTCAGTTCTAGTTCAGTTCTAGTTCAGTTCTAGTTCAGTTCTAGTTCAGTTCTAGTTCAGTTCTAGTTCAGTTCTAGTTCAGTTCTAGTTCAGTTCTAGTTCAGTTCTAGTTCAGTTCTAGTTCAGTTCTAGTTCAGTTCTAGTTCAGTTCTAGTTCAGTTCTAGTTCAGTTCTAGTTCAGTTCTAGTTCAGTTCTAGTTCAGTTCTAGTTCAGTTCTAGTTCAGTTCTAGTTCAGTTCTAGTTCAGTTCTAGTTCAGTTCTAGTTCAGTTCTAGTTCAGTTCTAGTTCAGTTCTAGTTCAGTTCTAGTTCAGTTCTAGTTCAGTTCTAGTTCAGTTCTAGTTCAGTTCTAGTTCAGTTCTAGTTCAGTTCTAGTTCAGTTCTAGTTCAGTTCTAGTTCAGTTCAGTTCTAGTTCAGTTCTAGTTCAGTTCTAGTTCAGTTCTAGTTCAGTTCTAGTTCAGTTCTAGTTCAGTTCTAGTTCAGTTCTAGTTCAGTTCTAGTTCAGTTTCTAGTTCAGTTCTAGTTCGTTCTAGTTCAGTTTCTAGTTCAGTTCTAGTTCAGTTCTAGTTCAGTTCTAGTTCAGTTCTAGTTCAGTTCTAGTTCAGTTCTAGTTCGTTCTAGTTCAGTTCTAGTTCAGTTCTAGTTCATTCTAGTTCATTTCTAGTTCAGTTCTAGTTCAGTTCTAGTTCAGTTCTAGTTCAGTTCTAGTTCAGTTCTAGTTCAGTTCTAGTTCAGTTCTAGTTCAGTTCTAGTTCAGTTCTAGTTCAGTCTAGTTCAGTTCTAGTTCAGTTCTAGTTCAGTTCTAGTTCAGTTCAGTAGTTCAGTTCTAGTTCAGTTTCTAGTTCAGTTCTAGTTCAGTTCTAGTTCAGTTCTAGTTCAGTTCTAGTTCAGTTCTAGTTCAGTTTAGTTCAGTCTAGTTCAGTTCTAGGTTCAGGTTCTAGTTTCAGTTCTAGTTCAGTCTAGTTTAGTTTGTTCAGTTCTATTTAGTTCAGTTCAGTTCTAGTTCAGTTCTAGTTTTGTTGAAATCGACTCATACAAGCATTGCTATTAAATATCAATAATATGGTATGACCGTATTCTTACTTGTTTTCTTTTCAAATCATTTAAAGGTCTAAATTTCATTTCCGTTTCCTTTTGCCGCCGTAATCCAGTACTTTTAGCTAGTGTTAGTTAAGTGCTGTTAGCTAAATGGAATTTTTAATAAGTTTTTCCTGTTGTTTTTTTTTTTTTTTTTTGTTCTAAAGAAGAAACAACAAACTATACAGCAAAACTTGTTTGTTAGAGTTGTTCTAGTATCCTAATATTACTTTTGTTATTGCTGCTCGGATATTTTTGTTAAGGTTTGTTGTTAACATTTTGTTAATGCAGACATTTAGACAAGTATTATAGCAGCTAGTCTTTTCGAGAGCCAGTTTTTTCTCCTGATAGCTTTAGTGTATTTAGTTTTTTTTGTCATTGTTTGTTTGAAAAACAAACAATATTTGGCAAAAAACTGTTGTTAGTTCTAGGAAAATATTTGAAAATCTATACAGTATTCTATGTACTAAAATACAGAAAGTTTATTTTGCACCACTATTTGAAATTTAATTTGGTTTAAAGGCAAAAGTTTGTTTTTTGCTTTTAGTAAACTACAGCTTGTTCACAATAGATTTTAATTTCAAACTAATGTTAAAAGTCAAATTAACAATTTTTAGACAATTAAGTTTTATTTGCAAGTTTTACCAGAAACTGGCAAGCAGAAGTAATAGTTAAACAATTAAGTTAAGCAAATAATTTAAAATTTATGAGAATTTTTTTTATTTAATATATATTTTTCTTTTTCTTTCAATTTAAGGATAAACAATTGCATTCCTCTCGTGGTATTATTATCTCCAATCAAACTTTGGTGCTGCAGGGTATACCAAAGTCTTCCCATGGCCAGTATTTTTGTCGTGCCACCAATATACAGGGCAGTGTTTCCAGTAATGAAGTTTATTTAGATGTTAAATGTAAGTATACGAAAATTTTTAATTGTTTTTAGAGGATATATATAAATATAAAATGTATTGCCTACTATTAGGCATGAAAATTTTAGCAGACTTCTTTTGATCAAATCTAAGTTATTTGTTAAACGATTTTGCTGATTTTGAATAGAAATATGATATTTTTCGCCTGCGCTTCTATTAGTTCGTAGAACTCGGAAAAAGTCTTAGAATGATAAAACCATTCAAAGCATTTTTCTTTAAGAAATAAAGTAATAGTAAGGAAATGAGTCTGGTTTGTACTTTCAAAACTTATTTAATATTACAAAGATCTTACCATGAAATAAAAAACAATATTTCTAAACATCCTAAAAGTATACTATATTTTTTAACTACTAAAGCATACTTTAAGGATTTCCTTTAAAAAAACCTTACAAAAGTCTATTTAAACATAAAACTGTTCAAGTTTTTCCATTTTTTCTGTAATTCCTTACAATTTTCCACCGTGATGTAACAATTTACTTTAGTTAAGCAGTTTTTTGTTACAACCTATTTTCTATTAAACTAAAGACATACAAACACAAGTAAAGCACAAGTACATTGTATATAATATCCTCATATGAACTATATAAAATATTCCATTATAAGCTAAATTATAAGATTTTCTATAAACCAAACCATATAGACTAAAGTGTACAAGGACTTGTGTATATTTGCTATACACAGCGTGTAATAGTAACTAATATTACCCTTTTCTTTTCCATATATATATAACACAGTTGAGTTTAGCAAGAGGGCAGGAGTAGTAGGAAGTTATTGTAAAAGATTTACTGGCATCTTTGTCAGGGCTGTTTTTATTTCGATTCTTAGTTCCTATTTATGCTTTCAATATATACTCACACACACACATACGCTAGTATGTACATATTTATGTTTTTCTACTTCAACAATGTATTGAATTTCAACAACCTGTTCATATTATTTTCATAAGTACACCATACAAAAGAAAGGCTATAGAACTGTAACACTACCTTTGAATTCATAAATATGTAGACGCATACAGCTACACCTATGGGTATGTTCCAAAGTAGTATGATTTCAATATATGGCTTTTTATACCCACCATCAAAAAAGATGGAGGGTATATTGTTTTTGTCATTCCGTTTGTAACACATTGAAATATTCGTCTAATTCTGGGTCCTTATAAGATTCTAAGACGATCTAGCCATGTCCGTCCGTCTGTCCGTCTGTCTGTCTGTTGAAAACACGATAGAGTCCAAATGGAAGCAGCTAGCGAGCTGAAATTTTGCAGAGATACTTCTAGTTGATGCAGTTTGTTTGGTATTGAAAATGGGCAATATCGGTCCACAATTTCGCCTAGCCCCCATATAAGGCCCCCTTCAGAAAATGACTTTATCGCTCATAACTTGCTAAGGGAAGAACCAATAGCGGTGAAATTCGGCACAAACATGTTCTATAGGAACATAAATCTTTCCGTGGAATTTTATAAGGATAGGCCCATAATTGACCCTACCCCCCATATATAGTCGCCTTCAGAAATGACTTTATCGCCCATAACTGGCTAAGATAAGCATCAATAGCGGTGAAATTCGGCACAAACATGTTCTATGGGAACATAAATCTCTTTGTAAAATTTTATAAGGATAGGCCCATAATTGACCCTACCCCCCATATAAAGTCCCCTTCAGAAAATGACTTTATCGCCCATAACTGGCTAAGAGAAGCATCAATAGCGGTGAAATTCGGCACAAACATGTTTTATGGGAACATAAATCTCTTGATATAATTTTATAAGGATCGGTCCATAATTGACCCTACCCCCCATATAAAGTCCCCTTCAGAAAATGACTTTATCGCCCATGACTGGCTAAGAAAAGCATCAATAGCGATGAAATTCGGCACAAACATGTTTTATAAGAATTTAAATCTCTTCGTAAAATTTTATAAGGATCGGTTCATAATTGACCCTACCCCCAATACAAGGTCCCCTTCAGAAAATTACTTTAATGCTCATATCTGACCTGAAGAAACATATGTGCATATATATAGCAATAAAATTTGACATCAAAAATTTTTATAGGAACTAAAATCATTTTCTTAAATTTTATGAGGGTGGGTCCATAATTGACCCTACCCCATATAAGGTCTCCTTCAGAAAATGACTTTAAGGCACAAACTAGTTTTGTGTGAGCCAAAAGTTCTTTATCAAATTTTATAAGGATCGGTCCTTAATTAGCCCTATCCCCCTTGTAAGGTCCCCTTCAGAAAATGACTTTAAAGCTCATTACTAGCTTAAAACTGCGAGTACTGAGTACGACATGAACAATTTTCGTATTAGCTACAATCTCTCAGTAAATTTTATGAGGATCAGTCTGTAATTGACCATACCCCCCTATAAGGTCCCCTTCGGAAAAGTGAAATTCTACGTAAACAAGTTTTGTACTAGCCAAAAACTATTTATCACATTTTATGGGGATCGGTCTATAACTGACCCCACCCTCCGTATAAGGTCCCCCTCAGATAGTGACTGTAACGCTCGATACTGGCTGTAACGCTCAAATGCGACTACAGCGATGAAATTTCACATAAACAAGTTTTGTATGAGTTTATGGTTATAAATACTGGATCAAACAAAATTAATATTTTTAATTCGGAAGAGCACGGTCCATGCTTAAGCCTTTATTAATTTCCCTCTTCCAAATATTTCCCTGATGTTCATAATAATATCGACATATGATTCAACATAGATCGATAATATCAACGTTTATTTATAAGGATGATTTGATGGTGGGTATATAAGATTCGGCATGGCCGAATATAACACTCTTACTTGTTCTGCTTAGTTTTTTGTTTCAAATTTAATACCATCATAATAGATGATGATGATGGTTTGAGAAGTAGCAGAAAAACTAGGAAAATAAAGCCATAATGAAATATAAGTACCTAGCAGAAAATTGGTACCCATATGTACATAGAAAAACGAGTTTGCTAAAGGAAAAATTTTGAAGCCTACTTTAAGGAGAAATGATTTTTATGAGAATTTATTAAACTGATAAATCAACTTTAATAAAAATCCTGTTTAATAAAACTCCGGATTATATAAACAAAAACCTAATTTTTAAATACTTTTAGTTTTTAGTTAAACTTTTGATGAATACAAAAACTTAAGCATATTAACAGGATTTTATAGCATAACAGGCAGGCAGCAAGTTACCTAATAAAAAGTGAAGCATATTTTTTAAAGGCTTTTTAAAAAGGAAAAAGTTTTAAAAGTGAACGATTTTACAAATATTAAATATATTTATAAAAAAGTTAAATTTCAAACATTATTTGCTTTTTGCGATTAAACATCTCCTTTAAAACTTATTCAACCAAATAACTAATTGATACAATAACCTGCATTTTTTTAAACCCTACATATTTGTTACTATCTATCTTTCTTTCCCTATAGACCCACCTGTTTGCAAATCGGATTCAACAATAATACGCGCCGCACTTAAACAAACCATTAATATAACATGTCAAGTGGATTCGAATCCTCTTGATAATCTAAATTACAAATGGCACTTCAACAACTCACTTGAGAGTCTTATTGAGTTGCCTTTAAATATGGGCATGATGATGATGGGAGGAGGTCTGGCGGCCTCATTGCATACTCCCTTAAATGGTGTGGGCTCGAATGGTGGCTTACATCATTTGCAGCAGCAGCAACAACCACAACATCAGCAAATGTTATTACATGCGGATGCAAGTCACGCTTCCGCCGGATATTATCAACGTAGCAAAAGGAAGCATGGCCAACAACAGCAACCCATACAAGCCAAAGTTATACATGGTCGTCATGGTCGTGTTGCCTTGCGTGCTGTGGCCCCACTAACGCAACAGCAGCCAACACCACACTTCGATACCTGGTCAAATGTGCAATTCGAAGATGATTTCGAAATTGACCACCATCAACCACTATATGATGACAATCACAATACCCACATACCTGACACACATCATGCTGATGCTGACCATGATGATGACGATGATGAAACCGTTAATGGTGTTTATAACGATGATTTACCCTACACCCAAATGGTCTATTCCAATTTGATATATAAAAATCATTTAGACAACAAACAACGTGGCAACAAACAACAAATACCAAACTATCAACAACAACACCAACAGCTGCACACGCAACCCTTGCATGACATTACGCACAATAATCAATATCAGTTGGCCGAACGTAAACGTTTGACAGCTTTGCATAAACAACAGCAACAACATCATCGTGTTGTGGTTACTACTGCCACACCACCGCCTCCACCTTCAATGGCTCCTTTGAACAATGTCTACTCGTATCACATTGATTCATATGAAAGTTTTGGTGCGATTTCATGTGTGGCCAGCAGTCCAATGGGTCAATCACAACCATGTTGGTATCACATACAACCAGCAGGTAAGTTTTCTTCTTATTGTTTTGTTTTTTGGTTGTTGTAATTTAACAGTTTTTTTGCAACACAACAACAAAATTACTTCAATCTATTGGGTAAGTACATAAACTGTGTGGGTGTTGAGGGAGAGAGGTTTATGACCCGAGAATGAAATGTTTAACTGACCCTTATTTTGTTGTGATGTAAACAAATTATCGGTAATGATGATTAAAGTTTACTGACTTGTTTCGAATTTTGTGCTGGAATTTAATTTCAGATCGAATAAGTGTTCACATACATAATCGAATGCTATATATACGAAAATAATCGGTTGTATTGATTTTTTACGCCATTTCCATTCATCATGATCGGTTCATAATTGACTATAGTTTAGTTCTAGTTCAAATCTAGGTCAGTTCTAGTTCAGTTCTAGTTCAGTTCTAGTTCAGTTCTAGTTCAGTTCTAGTTCAGTTCTAGTTCAGTTCTAGTTCAGTTTCTAGTTCAGTCTAGTTCAGTTCTAGTTCAGTTCAGTTCTAGTTCAGTTCAGTTCTAGTTCAGTTCAGTTCTAGTTCAGTTCTAGTTCAGTTCAGTTCTAGTTCAGTTCTAGGTAGTTCTAGTTCAGTTCTAGTTCAGTTCTAGTTCGTTCTAGTTCAGTTCTAGTTCAGTTCTAGTTCAGTTCTAGTTCAGTTCTAGTTCAGTTCTAGTTCAGTTCTAGTTCAGTTCTAGTTCAGTTCTAGTTCAGTTCTAGTTTCAGTTCTAGTTCAGTTCTAGTTCAGTTCTAGTCAGTTCTAGTTCAGTTCTAGTTCAGTTCTATTCAGTTCTAGTTCAGTTCTAGTTCAGTTCTAGTTCAGTTCTAGTTCAGTTCTAGTTCAGTTCTAGTTCAGTTCTAGTTCAGTTCTAGTTCAGTTCTAGTTAGTTCGTTCTAGTTCATTATAGTTCAGTTCTAGTCAGTTCTAGTTCAGTAGTTCAGTTCTAGTTCAGTTCTAGTTCAGGTTCTAGTTCAGTTCGTTCTAGTTCAGTTCTAGTTCAGTTTTCTAGTTCAGTTCCTAGGTCAGTTTTTCTAGTTCAGTTCCAGTTCAGTCTAGTTCAGTTCTAGTTCAAGTTCTAGTTCAGTTTCTAGTTCAGTGTCTAGTTCAGTTCTAGTTTCAGTTCTAGTTCAGTTTCTAGTTCAGTTCTAGTTCAGTTTCTTAGTTCAGTTTTCTAGTTCAGTTCTAGTTCAGTTCTAGTTCAGTTCTAGTTCAGTTTTAGTTCAGTTCTAGTTCAGTTTCTAGTTCAGTTCTAGTTCAGTTCTAGTCAGCTGCAATTCATTGTATATTAATAACGTTCTAGTTCAGTTCTGTTCTGTTTCTAGTTCTGTTCTAGTTTCTGTTCTAGTTCTGTTCTAGTTCTGTTCTAGTTCTGTTCTAGTTCTAACTCAGTTGCAATTCATTGTATATCAATAACGTCAGAGTTTTATTATATTGATAACAGCAGAATTAAAATCCCTTTAATATCAGTCTTCTAAAATAAAAGTTTTTTTTTACATATTGCCACTTTAAATCAAAAGCTTTATTTAATAACTTTTCTGTTAATAAATTTTCCATTACCCTAACAAAAGCCTCTTACACTTTAGCAGCAGTATTAACAATTTAATTGCATTTAATTTTCAAGCGATCTTCAGAAAAAAAACCGATAAAAATACTTAAAGCTGATTAAAGGTTTTTGTTATTTCAAACTTTTCAATTAAAAATTGCAAAATGTTTTAAATTAAAGTTACATGTATGCTTTTATGTATAATTCAGTTTATTATTTCGTTGTTTTTATGATAATTTAAATTAATTTCCCATTAAAAAGTGAAAAAATTACTATAAATTATAATAACAGATTTCAGTCATACAAATATTGTTGGGAAAAAAATTTGTATTTATATACCTTTACATATATAAATATGTATTTACTCATGTATGTGTGAATAATATAATAAAGTTCATTATTTATATTTCCCCTTTATGATTTCCTATTCAGCCATATATAAATATTTTTGTATATATGTGGAACATACTTATATAGAAAAACATAAAAATAATTTGCTGTTTTTATATTATAAAATAAAATTTTTAACAAAAATAAAATAACCGGCAATTTTAACAGGGATTTAAAGTATCACTTTTAGTTATTATATTTCTCTGAGTGTAAGGTAAAACAGGATGAAAGAGACTAGTTACTAAAGAGCCACTATATGTGGTCTTTACCTTAGAAACAGGATGCAAAAGACTAGATACTAAGAGCCACTATGTCAGGTATTTACCTTAGAAAGTGTTCTCAATGATTTCCTCTCCTGAACTGCCGGGTTATGCATTTTCTACCTTTTTACATTGCAAAAACATTTACATATGGAAAAAAACATACACATTTAAACAGAATAATAGAATATTTATATTGTATGTGTTTGTTCAGTATACATGTGTGTATATAAACTCACACTAACATTGAATAGCCTTAAGTAAATATAAATTTCAATTAATTTTTTATACTATATGTTCCGAATGGGTGTGTGTTTTCTCTTTTTTTTTTTTTTTTTTTTCATTGCATCCTTTGTTCAGTTCTATGTAAATGTAAAACGTAGTTGTAGTAGTAATAACATGCATTTATTATACTGTCATGTTTTGTTTTGCAGACAACCTCTCAAGCCCACAAAAAAAAAAAAAAGACTTGCCAAATTGTTTGAAAATTAATTAACAATAGCTATCGTTTGATAAATTTAAATTTGAATATTGTATTTTCTTTTTAATAAATTTTCATTTTCCTTTACTTACATATGGAAATCTTTTAATATATTAATACTTTTATATCCGGTACACTTCGCTTTTTGGGATCGAAATGAAATATAAAATTTAGAATTTCAGAATTTCATCGTGTTGTTGGTGTTTATAAGTGAATTTTGATCTTTAAGTCATTTTGTGAAGGGGATCTTGTATGGGGGGCTAGGATCAAATGAGGTCCGATTATTACGAATATCATCTAGACTTTTAAAAAAGCTAAGTTTTTGGATTTTTGTTGAGACACTAAAACATTTAACATAATTATGAACTTAAAAGCCCTATTCGGTGATTAAGGTTGTATGGGGGCTAGACGAAATAATGGACCGATTTTAACCATTTTCAATAGGCTTCGTCCTTGTGTCCAATTTCAGAGAATTGTGACCTGTAGCATGTGTACAAAGTTTACATGAACACACAGACAGATAGACAGACAGACATACGGATGGACAGACAGACAGACGGATGGACGGATGGAAGGATGGACGAACGTATAGATGAACGCACATAGCTAATTTGACTCAAAAGTGATTCGACTCAAAAAGTGATTCGACTCAAAAAGTGATTCGACTCAAAAAGTGATTCTGAGCCGATTGGTATACTTTGTGACCAATATCTTTGAGTGTTACAAATGTATATATACCCTACCCCACTATAGTGGTGTAGGGTATAAAAACAGAACGCTCTTGAAAATTGCGACCTGTAGCATGCGCACAATGTTTACATGGACACACAGACGGACGGACAAATAGACAGTCAGATAGACAAACAGATAGACAGAGAGACAGACAGACGGATAAACGGACATATAGATGGACGGACATAGCTAATTCGACTCATAAGTGATTCGACTGAAAAAGTGATTATGAGCCGATTTGGATACTTTGTAACAAATGCATAATATACTCCCCACTAGAGTGGTGTAGGATATAAAAACAGAACGCTCTTGAAAATTGCGACCTGTAGCTTGCGCACAATGTTTACATGGACAGACAGATAGACAGATAGATAGACAGAGAGACAGACAGAGAGACAGACAGAGAGACAGACAGACAGACAGACAGACGGATAAATGGGCGTATAGATGGACGGACATAGCTAATTCGACTCATAAGTGATTCGACTCAAAAAGTGATTCTGTGCCTATTGGTATACTTTGTAACAAATGCATAATACACTCCCCACTAGAGTGGTGTAGGGTATATAAACAGAACGCTCTTGAAAATTGCGACCTGTACATGCGCACAACGTATACATGGGCACAGGCAGACAGACAGGCAGACAGGCAGACAAACAGACAGACAGACAGACAGACAGACAGACAGACAGACAGACGGACGTATATATGGACGCACATAGCTAATTCGACTCAAAAGTGATTCGACTCAAAAAGTGATTCTGAGACGATTGGTAAACTTTGTGGTGTAGGGTATAAAAATAGAACGCGTTTATGGAAAATGAGTGGTTTTAAGTAATAGAATATCGAATAGAAAAAGTTCTATTAGATTATTTGAGAGCCTTTGAGCTGATGTTTGTAATACTTTTAAGATTTCATGACTATAGGATTCCGCGTTTTAGTAAAACAGTCACTCATTAACGCGACTCTTTTTATACACCTATACAACTATATATCTATAGATACCTGTACTTGTACTTACTTTTGGGTTTGCCCCTTCTTATATAGACTACACACAATATTAAAACAATTTGAAAAACACAATGTTAAATGCTAAAGGGTCATTGTTAAATTGGAATAAACTTTTAAAATTTACAACAAAAATATGTAAAAATATTTTGTTGTAGTTTTCTGTAACAAATCTCAACGACCAGCAAACAATTTCAGAATATAACAAGAAAATGGAAATTAAGACAGTTATTAGAGGATAATGGGTTCGTTAAGATAACTGTTAAGCTCTTGTCATCCTTTAGCTTTGAGTTTTAACAAAAAACTTTGCTGGGTTATATGTATTCATACCTTAAATCTATGTAGTTTACGTGCTTATTTTATTTAAATATTTTACTATTATCTTTTATAATATTTCTATGTTCACATGGTAACCTGTCTAAAATTCTTTTGTGTTTTGTTGTTGTTGTTTTTGCTGCCTAAATAGTTTAAAATTATTATTATTGTTGTGATTTTAAGTGATTTAAGTTATTTAAAAATTATGATTTTTTTTAATATTGGTTCTCTTTTGTTAATCTTTTTATAATTTTGTGTATAACCCTTAAGGTATGCTATCTTTTTATCTTTTGTTTGATTTTTAATTTGTATGAGTTTAAAATGGACCATAAAAGAATCTGGTGTATTACCTTTAAATATTTCTTTGTTAGGAGAAAATTTAATAAAAATGTTAGATGTTTTTTTTTTGGCACAAAATTTTTGTTTCCCTGCAAAAACCCTAAATTGCTGACAATATGAAAGATATTTAAAAAAAATTGTCTTTATAACATACATACATCCATACATACCATCGTTTTGATAAGTATATACATAAGTGTGTGGGTATGTTAGTTACAGACTGAAAAGTAAAATAACCAGATTTTGTATAGCATATTTTAGGGGGAATAGTTGCTGGGATTATTTAGCTTAGGTTTCAAAAAATTTGGAGTTAAAAAAGTGGGAGTTAAAGGTAGTTTATGATACTTTAAACTGAAAGATAACATATTTAAAAAGTAAGTTTGGTAAAGCAGTGATACAAGTTAGAGGAATTCTTTTTTAAGGCTTAAGTAAAAATTTCCACTTTTCTATTAAAGAAAATTTTAGGAAAATTTTCTTTAATTTCTTTGCTAAAACTTAAATAATTTTTAACATAAGCTGTGGTAAATTCTCATATTTCTTTTGACCACAATTAAGTTTAATTCATAACTAACAGCCAACAAATACATAAACAGCAGTGTGACTTTATATGTACGATAAATTGCAATGTTTGCAAATAAATCCATGTCATGCACATTTACCACAAGTGTACAGGAATTTTAATATACAGCAATAAACTTTTCCATAAAACTTAATTATCAATTCATTACGCTTTTTTTAATAGCAAGTAAAATTTGAATTTTTTTCTTTTTTTTTTTTTTTGTTATTTTAACATAACGTTGCTTGTATTTTAATGACGTTTAAACTTTTATTCTAATTGTCAATAGTTTTTTTTTGTTTGTTATTAAAACTTAAAACTTAACATTTTCTGCTGCACCCTGTGGCCATAAAATATTGCATAAATTGTTGGTTCCATCATCATAATAAATGTTAAAAAGTTTATAACCTCTTCACTTTACTCCTGTGTTTTTTGCCTTCCTTTCAAGTCTGAGTAACAATTTTCTCTTTCACTGCGAATGAGTGTTTGTGTGTGTGTGTTTGACTTTTTTGTTTTTGGTATATATTTTATTATAACTACTTGTATTACACTTATGGCTTAAAGCATATTGTTGACCCTAAAAATGTTGGTTAGTATTGCATGCTAATGTTTAAATATACATACATACCACATTTATGTATGTATATAGATTCACTTTCACATAAACATGCATAAAAAAGGACTTATACATTTACATTTTCTAGGAATACAAGTTATAAACCTAATACTCCTTTAAGCTGTTGTTGTGGTAAGGTAGACCGGCAGTTGTAAAGGGAACCCATATATTTCGTTTATTTGGTAATTTTTCTAAAGGACTCGAAATCCCTAAACTAGAGGAAGGATACTTTAAACTTTACTTTCAGAAGAAACTATTTAACTTATCGTTAATCAGAATAAAGCTAGATCTAATACCTTAACTAATTCTTTTATATGAGTTTATCCCACTTACTAGTTAAACTCTCTTATACGGGACTATCATCCCGAACTACAGGACTTTTTGTAACCATATTTTAATGTTTTAGTATATTCTTATATATACAAATGTACGATTATGTGTCCTTACCCAGTAGGGAATTTAAAAACTAGTTTATATTCCATCAAAAAAAAAAAAAAAAAACACTTTATACTTGAGAGATTAATGAATTAAAAAGTAGTTCATACTTAACTGAAAAAAAAAACAAAATTTTGCTACAAAGCAAAAACTAGTTCATGGACGGGTTGAAATAAAAAGTAATTAAATATTTTTTTTTTTTTTTTGTTGTATTCCTTTACACAATAACAGGCTCAATACTGGCTACTGGCATATGTATGTATGTATATTTTAGTGTTATAATTGCAACTTGACTCCTCTTGCCTTAAACGTTATTAAGCATAAGAACATTTTCAAATATAATTAGTCAAACTAGTCTTGAAGATATTGCCCTATAAACAAATCTACTTACGTGAATTGGCATCCGGAAACAGTACATTCTCTTTCTCGTAGAACCTCCTCGAGAGAGAATAATTTGAACATTTTCAAAACTATAGAAGATTTTTGAAAACTTGTATCATCTGGAAGAACAAGTTTTATTCACTTCTGGATAATATGCCTTCTAGGAATCATATCTGAATGACAACTGAAAGATTGCAGCGTCTTCTAGAAGTCATTCCTTAATGACAACTAAAAGAGATTACAATGCCCTCTAGAAGTCATACCTAAGCGACAACTGGAAGATTGCAGCGTCTTCTAGAACTTATCTGCACTTGTCTCACAAGAATCAGTTCGTTCTGACCGAAGATCAGTATTATGATACATCTATAATCATAAGTAAGATACTTCTGGGAGACTTTGGCGATTGATATTAAAATTACTTGTAAACGAATTTTAGCATATAATTCATATGCCACACCCACTATATTTGATACTTCTATATCCTAAACAGAATTTTGGTATATAATTTATATGAGAGATTCTGTCAAAATAAATGCACATTTAATCAGGGTTATCAATAGTAAATATGGACAATAATTCATATGAGGTGAATATATCTGAAAAATGAACACTTCTCTTATAAGGTAAAAGAAATCCTTTAAGAAAATTTTAACCGAAAAGAATTTCGATTAGAGGAAGACTAAAAGAAAAACTAATTTTCATTGAATTTAGGCACTTTTTGTAAAAAGTACTAAAAATAGTACTATTTTTCATAGAACAGAATTCCCTTTTTTACTTTTTAATTTTTTTTTTTAATAAAATGCTCATTGTTTATTAAATTTAAAGAATTTTTCTTATTAAAACTCCTTTTTATTTAGGTTTTGTAAGATTTTTGATAAATAGTACTAAAATACTACTAATTTTTCAATGAATTAAAATCAGTTATTTTCATTATATTTATTGATTTTCTTAAACCATAATAAAATTTCATTGACTTTAGGCACATTTTGTAAAAAGTAGTAAAAATACTACTATTTTTCAAATTCGCTTTTTTTACCTTTTACAGATTTGTTTTAATAAAGAGATCTTTTTGGGTTATAGATCTTTATGAAAACATGATCATGGCTAGATAGAGTGATCAATATTACCTCTTAAGGATTCTCGTTTTATCTTATTTCTTTTAACACATTTTCTACTTGGTACTTTCCATGCATATTTACTATATATATTTACTTACATACACATGTATATATTATTTTATGTTACCAATTTTTTGTTGTATTTATGTGTGTGTGTGCCTTTATACATACAAATATCAACAAATCCATACAAACTAAAATTCTGAAAAAATATGGAATCATGTTTATGGTAACAAGTACAAGTATGTTTTACTTTTCTACTATAACGAATAATATTTTTTGTACTAATACCTTTTTAACCCGTTCTACTGGCTTAACTAATACAACTACTACTAGTTTTTCTACTGCTAGACTAGAACATTTTTAGTAAATATAGGAAACCTTAACTACAACTACTGTAGTAGATTTTAATCTTTCACAGAACGGCAGTACGGAGTGAATGTTAGGAACATGGTTACATTCTTTTTTACTTCGGTATACTAGGACCACCACTAGACTACCTTGGACATACTATAATGTAACTAATTGACTCCTCTTTAATGGTTTATAGTCCCGTTTAGACTACCAGGGATATATAGTAATCAACTGTTTTAAAAGCATACAAATTGAAAAAGGATCCAACGATTTCTAAAAAATTGCAGGCAGTGTTTGAAGTAGTTTGGTTAAAGGAAAAAATTTGTGTTTGTGATAGTAAGTATAGCTATATATTACAGTGGGTTGAGTGTATTTGTATATATTTATGTATAATAAACATATAAAGTTTTACAAGTATATACTTAATATTCTTTTGCGTATAAAAGCATATAGTGTTATTTAGTTAGAATAAAAAATGACTAGTTGTTGTAAGACATACATTTGCAAATATGTAGGAAGGTAGTTTGAAAAGATTTTTTGAATGCAAAGTAAATATGCAAAGTTATTAGGAGTTCAAATGGCATTTACCGATTCACAAAGTATACAGAGGTTCAATTTGCTAAAATTGCTATTATCAGTTTTTGTTTGATTTTGAAATAGTTTGGTGAGAAGATGTACATATCGTCACCTAAAACGCAAACAGCTCTATCTAACATTTTTAAAATTTTACACGAGAAGCAAAAAACTATTTAAATTGAAAAGTTTGTTTCTATCAACGCGATTTATTTGTAGTAAATGAACAAATGGTTTAATAATGAAACTTATCAGTTATGATAGTTGACAATGGCGTATATAGAAATGGATAAATTGGACTTTTTACCTTTAATGTTTAAATGTTTTTGTAGATAGGGCCTTTTGTTTTTTTGTCAATAAAATCGAAAATTTTAGTCAGAGAAGTAAAATATTTGCGAGGACATTTATTTTGATGCAATGCATTAGGAATAAACAATAAAATCGATTTTGAATTTTTGTTTAGTTAGGGCCGTTTGCGTTTCAGGTGACGATTTATAAAATACAACAAAATGTATTGAAATCGTTTCGTCTAAAAGAGCGAGAGAAATAGATTATAGCTCGTGATGCCTTTTTTAAAGCTCAAGAACAAGTCAAGGGACTAACTTTAGTTAGTTAGTTAGTTTGTTAGTTAGTTAGTTAGTTAGTTAGTAAGTTAGTTAGTTAGTTAGTTAGTTAGTTAGTAGTTAGTTAGTTAGTTAGTTAGTTAGTTAGTTAGTTAGTTAGTTAGTTAGTTAGTAATGTAGTTAGTTAGTTAGTTAGTAGTTAGTTAGTTAGTTAGTTAGTTAGTTAGTTAGTTAGTAGTAGTTAGTTAGTTAGTTAGTTAGTTAGTTAGTTAGTTAGTTAGTAGTTAGTTAGTAGTTAGTAGTTAGTTAGTTAGTTAGTTCGTTAGTTAGTTAGTTAGTTTTAGTTAGTTTTAGTTAGTTAGTAGTTAGTAGTTGTCGTTAGTTAGTTAGTTAGTTAGTAGTTAGTTAGTAGTGTTAGTTAGTTAGTTAGAGTTAGTTCGTAGTTAGTTAGTTAGTTAGTTTAGTTCGTTAGTTAGTTAGTTAGTTAGTTAGTTAGTTAGTAGTTAGTTAGTTAGTTAGTTAGTTAGTAGTTAGTTAGTTAGTTAGTTAGTTAGTTAGTTAGTTAGTAGTTAGTTAGTTAGTTATACTTAGTTAGTTACTTAGTTAGTTACTTAGTTAGTTAGTTACTTAGTTAGTTAGTTAGTTAGTTAGTTAGTTAGTTTGTTAGTAGTTAGTTAGTTAGTTAGTTAGTAGTTAGTTAGTTTGTTAGTTAGTTAGTTAGTAGTTAGTTAGTTAGTTAGTAGTTAGTTAGTAGTAGTTAGTTAGTTAGTTAGTAGTTGTTAGTTAGTAGTTAGTTAGTTAGTTAGTTAGTAGTTAGTTAGTTAGTTAGTTAGTTAGTTAGTAGTTAGTTAGTGTTAGTTAGTTAGTTAGTTAGTAGTAGTTAGTAGTTAGTTAGTTAGTAGTAGTTAGTTAGTTAGTTAGTTAGTTAGTAGTTAGTTAGTAGTTTAGTAGTAGTTAGTTAGTTAGTTAGTAGTTAGTTAGTTAGTAGTTAGTTAGTTAGTTAGTAGTTAGTTAGTTTTAGTTAGTTAGTTAGTTAGTTAGTTAGTTAGTTAGTTAGTTAGTTAGTAGTTAGTTAGTTAGTTAGTTAGTTAGTTAGTTAGTTAGTTAGTTAGTTAGTTAGTTAGTTAGTTAGTTAGTTAGTTAGTTAGTTAGTTAGTTAGTTAGTTAGTTAGTTAGTTAGTTAGTTAGTTAGTTAGTTAGTTAGTTAGTTAGTTAGTAGTTAGTTAGTTAGTTAGTTAGTTAGTTAGTTAGTTAGTTAGTTAGTTAGTTAGTAGTTAGTTAGTTAGTTAGTTAGTTAGTTAGTTAGTTAGTTAGTTAGTTAGTTAGTTAGTTAGTTAGTTAGTAGTTAGTTAGTTAGTTAGTTAGTTAGTTAGTTAGTTAGTTAGTTAGTAGTTAGTTAGTTAGTTAGTTAGTTAGTTAGTTAGTTAGTTAGTTAGTTAGTTAGTTAGTTAGTTAGTTAGTTAGTAGTTAGTTAGTTAGTTAGTTAGTTAGTAGTTAGTAGTTAGTTAGTTAGTTAGTAGTTAGTTAGTTAGTAGTTAGTTAGTTAGTTAGTTAGTTAGTTAGTTAGTTAGTTAGTTAGTTAGTTAGTTAGTTAGTTAGTTAGTTAGTTAGTTAGTAGTTAGTTAGTTAGTTAGTTAGTTAGTTAGTTAGTTAGTTAGTTAGTTAGTTAGTAGTTAGTTAGTTAGTTAGTTAGTTAGTAGTTAGTTAGTTAGTTAGTTAGTTAGTTAGTTAGTTAGTTAGTTAGTTAGTTAGTTAGTTAGTTAGTTAGTTAGTTAGTTAGTTAGTTAGTTAGTTAGTTAGTTAGTTAGTTAGTTAGTTAGTTAGTTAGTTAGTTAGTTAGTTAGTTAGTTAGTTAGTTAGTTAGTTAGTTAGTTAGTTAGTAGTTAGTTAGTTAGTTAGTTAGTCTTAGTTAGTTAGTTAGTTAGTTAGTTAGTTAGTTAGTTAGTTAGTAGTTAGTTAGTTAGTTAGTTAGTTAGTTAGTTAGTTAGTAGTTAGTTAGTTAGTAGTTAGTTAGTTAGTTAGTTAGTTAGTTAGTTAGTTAGTTAGTAGTTAGTTAGTTAGTTAGTTAGTTAGTTAGTTAGTTAGTTAGTTAGTTAGTTAGTTAGTTAGTTAGTTAGTTAGTTAGTTAGTTAGTAGTTAGAAGGATATAAAGTACTTTTCTGTTGGTTCTCGTATTTCAATGTGTTTGTCGTATAGGCTTCTCATTTACTAATACAAACATTTGCACGTGCCAACATACATGCATATGTATGTAATTGTGTACATTTGCCGTATAACTTTTAAAATTTATGGCATAAAATTTTCAAGTGTGTTTTTGCTTTTATTTATAAATAAATTTTTCTCCATTTTTCCACTTTTAGTAAGTTTTTTAGTGCTTGCCGTTTGTATAAACGTGTTGGTTATTTTTTAACACGTTTAACACAAAATAATTATATAATTGGTTTCGAAATTGAATTTGTGTATAAATTTTATATAATTAAGAGAAACACAACAAGAACAAACACAAACGAATATAATTATTAATTAAATTAATTAAATGTTATAAACACGTATAAAACTTTTTGTTGAATACTAAATTTTAATTGCTTTATCACAAATTTAATTCAAATTAAATTAAATTTTCTTATACACCTTAATATTTTGCAGATCTTCCCGATCCAGTTAAGAACTGTACAGCCTACAATGCAACCGCAAATTCTATGCAGATTCAATGTATACCTGGCTATGATGGTGGTATACCACAACATTTTCATGTACAAGTTTATGATGAATTGAATCGTCAAATCTTATATAATACTTCGTTTCGTAATCCTGAATTTACCGTTAAACGTTTGCCAAGTGATTCGGTATTTGTTATACGCATAACTGCGGTCAATGCTCAAGGTGCTAGTAAAATCTCTTATCGTGTACGTGGTCGTACGCTATCGGCACCACTGTTGAGAACAGGTGAGTGAGTGAGAGTGTTTGTATCTATAAGATACTTAAGTAAATGTTTTTAGCTTGTGTTGTGGACTTAAAATTGAAAATCCTATGGGTTTTAGGTGTAAGAAAGTATAATGGGGATTAAGTTGCAATGCATGGAAAGTTATAAATTTTTGGGTGGTTGTTTGGTCGTTTAAAAATAGGATACTTTTTAAAGTATTGGTGAGTGTTAGGCTATGAACTGTTCCACTCTTTGTGGCAACATATAGACTCACAAATATACTGCTTTTGAAAATTAATCTACTTCCAGTAGGAGCGATCTGCAACAAATGAAATAAATCGTGGTCGGACCGGGCAATATTTGGACTATGATGTGGCTGAGGTCAATCTTTCTTGATTGCAGATCCTCTTTAATCATCCGATCCAAATTCAGATATACCGCAGTAATGGGAGTCTTTCTCGTGATCGGTATAGATACTTTATAATAGTCCGGTTGCGATTTAAGAAGCAGCACAGTATATTGAAGTCTTAAATTTCTTAGAAATGCAGACCATTACCTTGGCTCGGTTTCAGCAGCTCCTTATAAATTCCATTTAATTTAGTTAAGACACAAACCATAAGTAAAAGGATCGATTTCTTTAAATGCTTTTATTTTCATTTGAAATTTTTGAACAGAAGTCTTCAATATTTTTTCAACTATTTTAATTCAATATGAAATACAAAACCAAAATTTTCAATTAAAAAACTTAAACCGCAAAATCTAAAAAATATTTATTTTTATTCTATATAAACCTTAATTAATTTTTAACATTTTGACTAACAATTCTCTAACGTTTGGTATTTTTTTCAATTTCACTTTTATTTCATATGGTTAACGCTTTATTGGACTTATATTTAACATCATTATGCTGTTGCTGGTATTTTTTTTTCGGAAAACCCACAAACTCTCATCATTTTTCAATACACACAACCAAAAAATGTGCAAAATCGAAAAATTAAAAAAAAACTCACACAAACACACTTTCTATTCTGTATGCGAAAACGAAAAAAAAAAAAAAAACAATTGAACTTCATTCATTCAAACAAATAGCATCCTCTACGGCGGTTTTAGTTCAGCTAACACCATTGCTAGGAGCATTGGTTGGTGTCATAGCAACACTTGTACTGGTGGCCATTTGTATTGTGATTTTCATGAAATTTCGTACAAAACACACACGTCGCGGCCCAAATGGTGATACCACAACAACTGAAGCAGACAAAGGTAGTGCTGAACCACTCTCACGCAACATGGGCAGTCATTCAAGTTTAGAGGATAAAAATCCTGATGTTATACCACAGGAAACGAACAGTGAAGATGAATTTCATTTAGAGGAGAAAGCATTCGATCGTTTGAATATGGAATCACAGCGTATTTTGTATACACCCACATCTAGAATAAATACACAATCACCACCACCGCCCTCACTATCGCCAACGTTTGGCAAACAGGTATGTACTGGCACACATTTACTTATCTTTATAGCTGCATATGTACGTATGAGTATTAGTATTAGTGAATGTTAACTAAATTTCAAAATTACTTTGTGCTGTCTAGTAGGGGCGTAAACTGGGCTGTTAAAGCTAGACAGTAATATTTGTAAAAAAAATCACTAGTAACTCTTAGTTTACAAAGAAAAATTGGAGTAGTTTGCTTTTAACAAATAAAAAAATCATTTATTTGCTTTGGATGCCAGTGTTTACCCTTAGTCTGGCCAGCCAGCACCATCAGCAACCAAGTGGCCGGCAAATTAAACAAGAAAATAATAACAAATGGCAGCAGGTGTAAAGTTAGTTTTTATATATTTACCCCCCCCCCCCCCTAAAACTCCCATCAACTGCTCTAGTCTCGCTATTATTTGCATTTACTGAACTATGAGTAAGTGCTAACGAAATTTGCATATACTTCATGGCGTACTATCAAAGGAGCTTTTGATTTGTTTAGCAAAACTAAACTACAACAGCCTCTATGGCATTTTTTTAATCAAGTTGTGTAAATATTTCGTAAAAGTATTATTATTCATTTTTTGCCTAAGTGTATGCTTTAATTTATTTAGCGTTTTCAAAGGCTTGCAAAAGTAGCTAAATAAATTTCAAGTATTCATTTAGGAGGGAGTAGATACTGAGTATTTTGAGTTCATGAAAAAGAGGTGTTTGTTTGTTTGTTTATTTTTAATGAAAATCTTTAGTTAATTTAAGATTTTAAGGGCTTAATTGTAAACGCCTTGAAGTAGGCAACGTTTTTCAAATATATTTTCAATTATTGTGAATCAGAAGAGAATCCTGATATAAGGAAACTGCTTTAAATGAGTTTGAAATTAAATTGTTAATGTATTGTTACAGACAATCATGCGGACCAATAGATTAGTTCATGTCCTGGTCGATAGACTAGTATTTACACTAGTCAGTATAGTGGTCAACAGACTGGCCAATGGACTAGTTCATAGAGTAGTTCATACACTAGTCGATAGTCTAGTTAATATACGCTATAATCGTATATATTATCGACCAATCTATAAGTTTGTCAATAGATTGGTCGATAAACTACTTCATAGACTATTCAATGGCATAGTCCATAGACCATTCAATAGAATAGTCCATAGACTATTCAATAAAATAGTTCATAGACTATTCAATACATTAGACCATAGACAAGTCAATAGACTAGTCCATAGACTGGTTAATAGACTAGTCCATAGACAAGTCAATACGCTGGTCTATAGACTAGTCTATTAACTAGTGCATAGACTAGTGAATAGAGTAGTGAATAGAGTAGTGAATAGACTAGTGAATAGACTAGTGAATAGACTAGTGAATAGACCAATTAATAGACTAGTGAATAGACTAGTCCATACAGTACGAGCCAATAGTCTAGTCAATAGACTGATCAATAAACTTGTTAATGAACTTATCCATTGACAAGTCAATACACGAGTCAGTAGACTAAGCAACATAGTAGTCAATTGGCTGGTCGACATACAAGTCTATAGACTGGTCAGCGGACTTATTCATAAACAATTCAGAAGACCACTACATATACTGCCCAATAGTCTAGTTCATAGTCTATTCTATAGACTAGTCAATAGACTAGCGCACAGACTAGACAATAGATTAGTAAACAGGCTAGATACCAGCTTAGTAAACATACTAGTACATAGACCAATAGTCAATATCATAGACAAGTCTAAGGTCTACTCCATAGACCAAAGTATAGATTATACAATAAACTAGTCTATAGTTAGTAGATTGGTCAATAGATTTGACAATAAAGTAGTCCATAGACTAGTCCATTTTTTTACTTAAAAGCATTCATTAATATACCTTCACGTATTACAAATATCACTCGTAAAAATTATCACACTTTATTACAAGCATTAATAAAAATTTTACTTCAAATAATTACAAAAAAAGTCCTCCTACTGACCCTATAACTTACTTCTCATTCTCATTAAATCAAAAGTAGCAAAAAGTAAAAGAAAATAAATAAATAAACTAGATATTAATTATAAATATTTACTACAAATACAAAACGCCCATAAACTAACAACAATTTTCAACTTAAATTTTCACTCCCTAAGGTATGCTTTAATTTTATTTTAAATCCTTAGTATCACTAGTACTAAAAACAAAGTTTTTTTTATCGCAAAGAAACAAGTAAAGACTGAGGCAGTTAGTATTAACTTGCACGAGTAAATAATAAGAGAAAGAGCAAAAACAATAATAACAATGCATAGAAATCTTAAGTATCCGTTCGTCATCGTCGTCCCTGCCACTTAACAACAACAATTACTGTTATTTACACTTAATGCTAACAACATACTTATCATGAAAGAAAAATAGAAGACAAACAAACAACAACAACAAAAAACAAATTATAACTACAAGTACTGTGTGGCAGGGAAACAAACAGTGGCAAGATCATTATATACACATACAAATACAACAAAACAGCCTCATTATATATAACGTCATTACAACCTCGTCGTCGTCGTCATCATCATCATCAACGCCATCATCGTCATTGTCATTACATATTTCAACACAAACAATAATAAAGAATAATAACAAAGTAAAAGTAAAGCAAAATATTTCACAAATACTAACACCATCATAAAAACTAATAAAGAACAAACAGCCACACTATTACATTTAAACTGCCCAGCAGTTAAAGGGGGTATCTATACCCGTACTAGTCATTTTGTCAAACATTTAGGTTTACCTTGGTACTTAGCAGATTTGGATATATAATTGTTTATTTTACCATTTGATTGTATTAGAAGTAAAGCACTTAGTATTTATCAGCCTATAAGTATACTACACTTTTAGTTTAAGTTCATTTTCAAACTGTTTTACTTGAGATACTATACTGAAAAAGGCTTAAATAATAGTTTCTATAGATTATATGCGGACGTTTGATTTGCTGCTTGTTTATATGGTGTTACTGAAAGAACTATTGACTACCTGCCAGATTACTTAGGGACACTAAAGTCTAAAATAATCCAAATATAACTTTAATCATCTTATAGTAGTCTAGTCTAGTCTATAGTCTAGTCTATAGTCTAGTCTATAGTCTAGTCTATAGTCTAGTCTATAGTCTAGTCTATAGTCTAGTCTATAGTCTAGTCTATAGTCTAGTCTATAGTCTAGTCTATAGTCTAGTCTATAGTCTAGTCTATAGTCTAGTCTATAGTCTAGTCTATAGTCTAGTCTATAGTCTAGTCTATAGTCTAGTCTATAGTCTAGTCTATAGTCTAGTCTATAGTCTAGTCTATAGTCTAGTCTATAGTCTAGTCTATAGTCTAGTCTATAGTCTAGTCTATAGTCTAGTCTATAGTCTAGTCTATAGTCTAGTCTATAGTCTAGTCTATAGTCTAGTCTATAGTCTAGTCTATAGACTAGTCTATAGTCTAGTCTATAGTCTAGTCTATAGTCTAGTCTATAGTCTAGTCTATAGTCTAGTCTATAGTCTAGTCTATAGTCTAGTCTATAGTCTAGTCTATAGTCTAGTCTATAGTCTAGTCTATAGTCTAGTCTATAGTCTAGTCTATAGTCTAGTCTATAGTCTAGTCTATAGTCTAGTCTATAGTCTAGTCTATAGTCTAGTCTATAGTCTAGTCTAGTCTAGTCTATAGTCTAGTCTATAGTCTAGTTATAGTCTAGTCTATAGTCTAGTCTATAGTCTAGTCTATAGTCTAGTCTATAGTCTAGTCTATAGTCTAGTCTATAGTCTAGTCTATAGTCTAGTCTATAGTCTAGTCTATAGTCTAGTCTATAGTCTAGTCTATAGTCTAGTCTATAGTCTAGTCTATAGTCTAGTCTATAGTCTAGTCTATAGTCTAGTCTATAGTCTAGTCTATAGTCTAGTCTATAGTCTAGTCTATAGTCTAGTCTATAGTCGAGTCTATAGTCTAGTCTATAGTCTAGTCTATAGTCTAGTCTATAGTCTAGTCTATAGTCTAGTCTATAGTCTAGTCTATAGTCTAGTCTATAGTCTAGTCTATAGTCTAGTCTATAGTCGAGTCTATAGTCTAGTCTATAGTCTAGTCTATAGTCTAGTCTATAGTCCAGTCTATAGTCTAGTCTATAGTCTAGTCTATAGTCTAGTCTATAGTCTAGTCTATAGTCTAGTCTATAGTCTAGTCTATAGTCTAGTTTTTAGTCTAGTTTTTAGTCTAGTCTATAGTCTAGTCTATAGTCTAGTCTATAGTCTAGTCTATAGTCTAGTCTATAGTCTAGTCTATAGTCTAGTCTAGTCTAGTCTATAGTCTAGTCTATAGTCTAGTCTATAGTGTAGCCTATAGTGTATATTTCTAATGTATAGTCTAGTGTATAGTCTAGTGTATAGTCTAGTGTATAGTGTAGTCTATAGTCTAGTCTAGTCTATAGTCTAGTCTATAGTGTAGCCTATAGTCTAGTGTATAGTCTAGTCTATAGTCTAGCCTATAGTCTAGTCAATACTCAAGTCTACAGTGTAGTCTATATAATGGGGATTTATTGTCTTACTTCAAAACTTCTAGGTACCGTTCAAATTAATGATGAAACGCAAACCACATACAGACACGCATAGAAAAATACATACACACTTAAAGGAACAACATCATCAACAACACGAAAAACTAAACCATTAACTAACAAACCAATATACAAACAGATTCAAAAACCCTACAAATGGACAGACTAAACAGCACCACCATCAAACAAACATAATTCCATTGTTGTCTTATCACTTTGATAGCCTGTCAATAATTTGCAGCAATTTAATATTTTTTCCATGTTTCCATTTTTTTTCTATCCACAAAGAAACCTAAACCCTATAATAAACTAAATACTTGTATGTTTGTATTATGTATGTATGTATATGGTAAAGTGTCCACAAAGAACATGTTGAAGAAGTTGTCCATCTAAATGAAATGACAAACTAAATGATGGAGTGTAAGTAATAGAAACGTATAAACTAGAAAGACAGACTTTAATAACGAATATAGAGAGAAAGAGATAGAAAAAAAACTGACAAGTAAAAATAATAAACAAAAAAATATACTTTTATTTCAACAAAATATTATAGCATATTTATAAGGTGGTGATTTTTCTTTATTTTAATAGCATACTTTAGGAGGCTTTTTATATTTCTGTGCATTTTTCTTTTTTCGCTTTTTTCATAGCTTTAAATGCTTTACAACTGGGACTGAGTTAGTATTATTAATTGGGGGATTGAAAATGCTGGCAAATGTCTATTAGAAAGGCCAGTGGGGTTTTTTAGTGTCCTTTTATGAGCAGACTATTAAAGAAAGTGTGTAAATAAGGGATTAGTTTTTTTTCCCTAATTTTGTTTGTTTTTATGACAGCATATTAAGGGAGATATTTTTATTTGTTTGCATTTAAGTAAAACTAAACAAGTAATAGTTCACTCCCTGTCTGGTGTTGGAAAAAGTTGAGGAGTATTATCTATATTTGGAAAAAAAATTTTGCTTTCAAAAAAGTTTTGAAGTGTAAAGCAAAATATAAGAGGTTTTAATATTGTTTTTCAAAGCAAATATCGTAGACTTTCATAGGATCCTTAATTGTATTTAAATCTTTAAAACATTTTTCTCTAAGGTAAACAATATTTATTAGACATTTTGCTTATTGCCACAGATTTGGTTATTTATACTTTCCTTTCTTCTACAAATCCCATTATTATACTTTATATAAGAGTCCTAAACAAAACCTTTTCTATTCAATTCAATATGTCTGCTACTAAAAACTTTTCTATACTTCAATGTCCTTATACACTACTTAAAAAATTCATCAATCTTATCTTGTTTTTAAAAAAATCTACTTTAAATTTTATTTATTTGATTTTATTTGACCAAAACTTACACACTACAAGTCTATTAAAACGATTAGATAATTCTTTTGAACTGTTCTACAGTTTGAGGGGGGGTGATGAACAAAAACTTTCTTTTTATACTTTTTTCATTAGTAAGGTCATTGATTTTAATGTTTACACAACAATAATCTAATATACATACATATAAAACACACACACACCATGAAAACAAATAAGTAAAATAAAGGAAAGAGCAAAAAGTATGTATAACTTTTCCTAAAACGGAAGTGCGTGCCCAAAATCTTAAGATAAACAAGAAAATACTTTTTTGTTTGTGTGGGTGTTACTAAATTCTATACTTTATGAACATTCTCTACTACTATCATAATTTCACAAAAATAAAACTGACAAACACTCTGGACTTAGGACTTAGGCATGTGTATATTAAACAAAAAAATAATGATGAAACAGGAGAAAGAAAGTGAAAAAGTATGTGTAATTTCTAACTCAAACTATAATAAACCGGATGTTGTTATGAATAGTAACAAAAAACTGAAAATAAGTAGAAGCAAACAAAATTGTGTATGTTATTTTGCAGGCTGTCTCTATTCCAATTTCATTTTTTTTGTTTTCTCAGAAAACTTAATCATACTTATACAAACAAAAGTTTACACATACACACACACTCACGCTTACTATGAAATATGATTATAAACAAACACACTTGTAGAGAAAAGAAGAGAAACTAATTTGTTAGAGACCCTGCAGTTAGGTATGACTGTCCGGTACCTATGGTTTCGTTCATTACAAATACAATTTACTTTCATACTCATAGATTATCATCAGCTCTAGATTACTTGAGGAACTAAATTACTTGAGAATACAAAATGAGATTAGGTTTCTGATGTATTAAGATCAATAGGATATTTTGTTCCCTTGAAAAATTGCAGGGTACATATTTAATATAGAGTGTTTAAGATTATTGTGGAGGTGTATTAATAGACACGTTTATTTGTCTGTCTGAGATTTTTCATTTACCCCCTCAGAGTTTTATAAACAAAGGTATGTAGATTAGGGATGTATTAATCTTAATGAAATCTAAATACTGCACTGAACTAGAACTGAACTAGAACTGAACTAGAACTGAACTAGAACTGAACTAGAACTGAACTAGAACTGAACTAGAACTGAACTAGAACTGAACTAGAACTGAACTAGAACTGAACTAGAACTGAACTAGAACTGAACTAGAACTGAACTAGAACTGAACTAGAACTGAACTAGAACTGAACTAGAACTGAACTAGAACTGAACTAGAACTGAACTAGAACTGAACTAGAACTGAACTAGAACTGAACTAGAACTGAACTAGAACTGAACTAGAACTGAACTAGAACTGAACTAGAACTGAACTAGAACTGAACTAGAACTGAACTAGAACTGAACTAGAACTGAACTAGAACTGAACTAGAACTGAACTAGAACTGAACTAGAACTGAACTAGAACTGAACTAGAACTGAACTAGAACTGAACTAGAACTGAACTAGAACTGAACTAGAACTGAACTAGAACTGAACTAGAACTGAACTAGAACTGAACTAGAACTGAACTAGAACTGAACTAGAACTGAACTAGAACTGAACTAGAACTGAACTAGAACTGAACTAGAACTGAACTAGAACTGAACTAGAACTGAACTAGAACTGAACTAGAACTGAACTAGAACTGAACTAGAACTGAACTAACTGACTAGAACTGAACTAGAACTGAACTAGAACTGAACTAGAACTGTACTAGAACTGAACTAGAACTGAACTAGAACTGAACTAGAACTGAACTAGAACTGAACTAGAACTGAACTAGAACTGAATTAGAAAAAACTTAGTATAAGTTTTGATGTTTACCTATAACTAGCTTATCACACATACACACACACGTATGACCCAGTAAAACGATGGTTGTCCGATTCTGGTGAAAATCACCTTAATATCTATAAATACATCAGTACATATTTATGTATATTAGTATCTCTATATCGATATTTCTAAATCTATACATATTGAACAATTTGTAGATAATGTCAATTTAGCAAACAAACTGTTCAAAAGTCTTTCACATAAATATCTATCTATTGATAACAAAATATCTTTCTTAGGCAAAAATTTCATGCAAATACATATGTATATACATACATTCACATAAACATACATATATGTTTCTTCTCTACATCCTTCTCTTCATCTACGACATCTTCTACATGTTAATAGGCATTTGTTTCGACAATAACCGGAAACATAGAAAAACGGATATAATAGTCATTTATAATTCTTTTTACTGATTTATAGGTGCAAGTGTTGGAAAACTGAAAATATTCACACATACACAAAATAACTACTACCATATACGAAATATGAAACATGAAAAAAATCAATAAAGGACCAATTTATAGATTGAAAATGACAGCAGATAATGATGATATGGATAAATTTAAGTAGAAAGAGGCTTTTAGTTAGAAAATTTAATTTAAATTTCTTTATTTTTTTTCCAATTTTATCACAAAACTACAAAAGTTAAGCTGCTTTTAGTTAAGGTTGAGTGAAGTGTTTGCTGTTTGGAAAAAAGTTTTCCGGTTTATAAGTTTATTTTTTTGTGTATTTATTAATTTTGCTATGCAGCAGAAAAAAGTTTATAATGGATTTTATTTTTATTTTATCAAGAGATGAAATATTCTAGTATAAGCTGTTAAGTAGGCTTAAAATTAAAAATAAAAAAAATATATTATTGATAGCAAAAATATAAAAGTGATAAGTGTCATTGATAATTTTGGAATTAATAAAGTTTTAAAAGTTTTATAATATCAAATTCCCTTAATATTGATGGATTTAAAATATTTGTGAAATTTCAACACAATTTTTTTAAGAATGTTTAAATAATAATGTAAGACCTAGTTCAGCTCAAGTTGAGTGAATTTGTATTTCAACTTAATTTTTGAAAGAGAAATAAAGTATAACACCAACGTTTTGAATGACAGTGAAAATAGCTCTTCCATCAGCAAATATGTAGCATATTTTCATGCGTTATAATTAAACAATACGAAATGGTTTTTAACCGAACTAAATAAATCAAATGTCAAGCATAATGATCACCTAGTGAATTTCTAATCAAATCACATACAAATGATCTTATTAGATTTTAACTATTCATTTCTATTGGAACGCAACTCTGTGGTGTGTCTTTGCTTATCAACTATTTGTGTCTTAGCTATATAAGTATCTTAGAAAAGGTGCGTGTCAAGGCTAATGTAGTATTGTGATAACCTCAGCACAGCCACCTATTTGTAAAACAAAATCTAAAATCATTTTATCAGAAAATTTATGGAAAAAATTTAACTTATTGAAAATTTTGGAAAATTTTTTCCAAAAAGAAAATTTGTAGAAATTTTGTTTGAAAAACAATTTTAAGGAAAGTTTTCTCTAATCAGTCTATAGTCTAGTCTATAGTCTAGTCTATAGTCTAGTCTATAGTCTAGTCTATAGTCTAGTCTATAGTCTAGTCTATAGTCTAGTCTATAGTCTAGTCTATAGTCTAGTCTATAGTCTAGTCTATAGTCTAGTCTATAGTCTAGTCTATAGTCTAGTCTATAGTCTAGTCTATAGTCTAGTCTATAGTCTAGTCTATAGTCTAGTCTATAGTCTAGTCTATAGTCTAGTCTATAGTCTAGTCTATAGTCTAGTCTAGTCTATAGTCTAGTCTATAGTCTAGTCTAGTCTATAGTCTAGTCTATAGTCTAGTCTATAGTCTAGTCTATAGTCTAGTCTATAGTCTAGTCTATAGTCTAGTCTATAGTCTAGTCTATAGTCTAGTCTATAGTCTAGTCTATAGTCTAGTCTATAGTCTAGTCTATAGTCTAGTCTATAGTCTAGTCTAGTCTAGTCTAGTCTAGTCTAGTCTATAGTCTAGTCTATAGTCTAGTCTATAGTCTAGTCTATAGTCTAGTCTATAGTCTAGTCTATAGTCTAGTCTATAGTCTAGTCTATAGTCTAGTCTATAGTCTAGTCTATAGTCTAGTCTATAGTCTAGTCTATAGTCTAGTCTATAGTCTAGTCTATAGTCTAGTCTATAGTCTAGTCTATAGTCTAGTCTATAGTTTTGACTATAAGCTGGATTATAGTCTAGTCTATAGTTTAATCAATAGTTAAGTCTATGGGCTAGTCTCTATTTTATGTACTTGTATATTGTGTAGTCTATATTCTAGTCTAAAGTCCAGTTTGTAGTCTAGTCTATAGCCTAGTTTGCAGTCTAGTCCAGTGTTTGGTTTATACATGTCTGTAGCATAGTATAGTCTATAGTTTAAGCGACAGTCTAGTATGTGTTGTAGGTCTAGCGGAAGTACTAGTACTACTTCAAAATTTCAATTTTCCATGCCTGCCAACAACTATTAAAATTTTTCGATTTATCTACTAGAAAAGTTATATAAACCTTTTTTAATTAAATTTATTTTGTTTTTATTCTATGCCACCGATAAATCTTCGCCAATATTTTTTTAAATCCTCAATAAACAACAATTTTAACACCCCACCTCACTAAACAGCCACTTTAAGGTTGTGTGCCAAAAAAAAAAAAAAAAAACGGAAATGTTTAACTATAAAACTAAATTTTTGCGCACTACAATTTTTCTCGTTGATATTTGTTGTTTTTGTTGCTCTTCTTCATCAGTTTATTTTTTATGGTTTTTGTTACAGGTATCAACTTATACGTCTAATATAAAACGTGACTTAAATATTTATATTAGACTTCGTTGTAAAAAAAAGCGCAAAAAAGCGAACACTACCCATTCAATCTTTCACGCCATAAAGTTTGTTTGGAATTAAAAGCACGAATTTATGCAAAAAAAATATTTGTCAAATTTACTACTAGCAATTTCTGCACCCACACAACAACAACCATTTTTTACACCTGCTACACAGGGCAGTGAAGTAAAGGAATTAAAGCGGTATTACTAGATTTTTATATTTTTCATTTTATTGTGTTAAGTTTTCGTAGCAGCATTTATTCAAATCTATTGTATAGTTAAATTCTTATAGTATTTGGATTGTTAGTTCATGGCTGTGTATTTCGTCTATATTTTAATACTATTTTTTTCTTCGTTTGCTACTAAAATCGATTGTTTTGTGTGCATTTTCTTTTTGCCATAATAAATTGACACGTCAAGTTATCAATACGTGTAATGGTGTACCTTTACGAGATGTATGTATGTGTAGATGTGTAGGGTTAGTTGTAATGGTATGACTTTCCTGTTTGCGGTATGTGTGCAATATTAAAATATTTGAAAAATATCAAACAATTTGGAAATTTTATGAAATATTGTTTAACTTTTTTCTGTGGGTGTTTTCTAGTTATTATTGTTGTAGGTGACAGCTTAACTGTAAAACAACAACTACAGCGAAAAATAACGAGTAGGAACGATTTGATGGGCATCTCCGATCAATTGTTGAAAAACGACCATAACCAACTTATTGTTACTTTGTTTATAAGGTTAAACGTCAGAGCCATAAAAACGGCATGTGTTTTTGGTTAAAATTGCAAAAACTGTATAGAGAAAATAGGGCTGTAAATAAAAATGTGCTTTTTGTATTAAATAAAACTTAAGAGTTATTTGCTTTTTGGGATAAATAACTATTGGTAGTTATTGGCCAAAATTTTACAGAAATGTTTGTCAATAAATTTTTGTGAGAGAACTTAAAAGGATTAAGGATAAAAGCTGCAAAAAACACAGTAAAGAGTATAACATTGTAGTGTAAAATTTTTACGAACAAAGTTTTAGCAAATATAAACAATTTTAAACAAGTAAGAGTGTTATATTCGACCATGCCGAATCTTATATACCCACCATCAAATCATCCTTATAAATAAACGTTGATATTATCGATCTATGTTGAATCATATGTCGATATTATTATGAACATCAGGGAAATATTTGGAAGAGGGAAATTAATAAAGGCTTAAGCATGGACCGTGCTCTTCCGAATTAAAAATATTAATTTTGTTTGATCCAATATTTATAACCATAAACTCATACAAAACTTGTTTATGTGAAATTTCATCGCTGTAGTCGCATTTGAGCGTTACAGCCAGTATCGAGCGTTACAGTCACTATCTGAGGGGGACCTTATATGGAGGGTGGGGTCAGTTATAGACCGATCCCCATAAAATGTGATAAATAGTTTTTGGCTAGTACAAAACTTGTTTACGTAGAATTTCACTGCTGTAATAGCATTTTTGAGTCAGTAATCAGCGTTAAAGTAATTTTCCGAAGGGGACCTTATAGGGAGGTATGGTCAATTACAGACTGATCCTCATAAAATTTACTGAGAGATTGTAGCTAATACGAAAATTGTTCATGTCGTACTCAGTACTCGCAGTTTTAAGCTAGTAATGAACTTTAAAGTCATTTTCTGAAGGGGACCTTACAAGGGGGATAGGGCTAATTAAGGACCGATCCTTATAAAATTTGATAAAGAACTTTTGGCTCACACAAAACTAGTTTGTGACTTAAAGTCATTTTCTGAAGGAGACCTTATATGGGGGTAGGGTCAATTATGGACCCACCCTCATAAAATTTAATAAAATGATTTTAGTTCCTATAAAAATTTTTGATGTCAAATTTTATTGCTATATATATGCACATATGTTTCTTCAGGTCAGATATGAGCATTAAAGTAATTTTCTGAAGGGGACCTTGTATTGGGGGTAGGGTCAATTATGAACCGATCCTTATAAAATTTTACGAAGAGATTTAAATTCTTATAAAACATGTTTGTGCCGAATTTCATCGCTATTGAAGCTTTTCTTAGCCAGTTATGGTCGATAAAGTCATTTTCTGAAGGGGACTTTATATGGGGGGTAGGGTCAATTATGGGCCTATCCTTATAAAATTTTACAAAGAGATTTATGTTCCCATAGAACATGTTTGTGCCGAATTTCACCGCTATTGATGCTTATCTTAGCCAGTTATGGGCGATAAAGTCATTTCTGAAGGCGACTTTATATGGGGGGTAGGGTCAATTATGGGCCTATCCTTATAAAATTCCACGGAAAGATTTATGTTCCTATAAAACATGTTTGTGCCGAATTTCACCGCTATTGATGCTTCTCTTAGCCAGTTATGGGCGATAAAGTCATTTTCTGAAGGGGACTTTATATGGGGGGTAGGGTCAATTATGAGCCTATCCTTATAAAATTTTAGAAAGAGATTTAGGTTCCCATGAAACATGTTTGTGCCGAATTTCACCGCTATTTGTTCTTCCCTTAGCAAGTTATGAGCGATAAAGTCATTTTTGGAGGGGACTTTATGTGGGGGGTAGGGTCAATTATGGACCGATCCTTATAAAATTTAAAAAAAAGATTTATGTTCCCATAAAACATGTTTGTGCCGAATTTCACCGCTATTGATGCTTCTCTTAGCCAGTTATGGGCGATAAAGTCATTTTCTGAAGGGGACTTTATATGGGGGGTAGGGTCAATTATGAGCTTATCCTTATAAAATATTAAAAAGAGATTTAGGTTCCCATAAAACATGTTTGTGCCGAATTTCACCGCTATTGATGCTTTTCTTAGGCAGATATGGGCGATAAAGTCATTTTCTGTAGGGGACTTTATATGAGGGGTAGGGTCAATTATGGACCGATCCTCATAAAATTCTACGAAGAGATTTAGGTTCCTATAAGACATATTTGTGCCAAATTTCAGCGCTATTGGTTCTTCCCTTAGCAAGTTATGAGCGATAAAGTCATTTTCTGAAGGGGGCCTTATATGGGGGCTAGGCGAAATTGTGGACCGATATTGCCCATTTTCAATACCAAACAAACTGCATCAACTAGAAGTATCTCTGCCAAATTTCAGCTCGCTAGCTGCTTCCATTTGGACTCTATCGTGTTTTCAACAGACAGACAGACAGACAGACAGACAGACAGACGGACAGACGGACAGACGGACGGACATGGCTAGATCGTCTTAGAATCTTATAAGGACCCAGAATATATATACTTTTATGGGTCTTAGACGAATATTTCAATGTGTTACAAACGGAATGACAAAAACAATATACCCCCCATCTTTTTTGATGGTGGGTATAAAAATTAAATATATATTTTTGAGAACAGACTTGATAAGCTTTCGAAAGCTTACTGAATACTTATAACATAAACTTGAGAAAAGGTATCAAATACAATAAAAGCTCAAGTGCCTTTCGAAAATTTTACATAAAACATAAACTTGAAAAAAGTCTAAAGCACAAGGAAAGCTTAACCAACTTTCTATAGCTTTTGGTTACAGAGCTTTTTAATGAACTTAAAATTGTATTCAAAATTATACCTAACTTTTAAAGCTCTCTGAATGCCTGAGAAGTTAAAACTTAAGTATTCCAGATAAAATAGAAGCTTTGTAAAACGCTCAAACATTAAAAAAACATTTCAGATAAATGCTGATTTAGTTTGTAGAGCTTTTAAAAGCTCTATGACTGCTTTGAAAGTTACAAATTCAACAAATTAACATAAAATGCATACTTTTTGAAAAGCTTTTGGATTTCCACAGCAAAGTTTTCTTTTTATGATCAACTTTTGAAAGCTCTTTGAATACCTGAAAAGTTTAAACTTAAGTATCTCACATAAAATAGAAGCTTTGAGAAACACATTTCAGATAAATGCTCATAGATTTAGTTTGTTGAACTTTTAAAAGCTCTATGACTACTTTGGATGTTACAAATTCGATAAATTAACATAAAATTTTAACTTTTGAAAATCTTTTGAGTTACTCTTGTGCGATTCGATCTTTATTTGTACACTTTTCTTTTCCACAACAAAGTTTTTTCTTTATGATCAGCTTTTGAAAGCTCAGTGAATGCCTGAGAAGTAAAAATTTCAGTATTTGATGCAAAGTAAAAGCTTTGAAAAATGCTCAGACATTAAAAAACAATTCAGATAAACGGTCATAGAATTTGCTTGTAGAGCTTTTAAAAGCTTTATGACTACTTAGGAAGTTATAAATTCGATAAATTGACATAAAATGGAAACTTTTTGAAAAGCTTTTAAGTAACTCTAGTGCAATCTGAACTTTATTTTTACACTTTTATTTTCCACAGCAAAGTTTTCTTTTTATGATCAGCTTTTGAAAGCTCTCCGAATGCCTGAGAAGTTTAAACTTAAGTATTCCACATAAAATAGAAGCTTTGAGAAACACATTTCAGATAAATGAACATAAATTAAGCTTGTAGAGCTTTTAAAACCTCTCAGATTATTTTGGAAGTTACAAATTCGATAAGTTAACATAAAATGGTAACTTTTGAAAAGCTTTTGAGTTACTCTTGTACGATTCGAACTTTGTTTTTACACTTTTCTTTTCCACAACAAAGTTTTTTCTTTATGATCAGCTTTTGAAAGCTCAGTAAATGCCTGAGAAGTACAAATTTTAGTATTTCACGCAAAGTAAAAACTTTGAAAAACTCTCAGACATTAAAAAACAATTCAGATAAATAGCTTGTCCAGCTTTTAAAAGCTCTATGACTGCTTTAGAAGTTATAAATTCGATAAATTAACATAAAATGGAAACTTTTTGAAAAGCTTTTAAGTTACTCTAGTGCAGTCTGAACTTTACTTTTATACTTTTCTTTTTCACAGAAAAGTTTTCTCTTTATGATTAAAGTTTTATAAAACTCTCTTAAAACTTTATAAAGCGCTTTAAATTAAAGCTCAAATTATAAAAGCTTAAAAGCATTTTGTTACTTCGAAAAAAAGATTTTTATAGGTCAACGTTATACCCCCTTAGTCCTAATATTTAAATAATAAAACTCTTTACTAACAACAGGCCAATAATTAGTTTATTAAAGTTGTTAGTTAGTTAAACTTTTTTTATAACCTCAACCGCCTTACATACATATTTAATTATAATTACTTACAACAACAAAACAATTTCAATTAATTTAAATTTTTCTCTTCTTTTTTTTTACTTTTATGAACACAGTATGGCGAACTATCGTTGACAACAAATCCCGCCTTTAGTCTCTATAATACACCACAACGAGCTCCTGCTACTCAAAGACCTGTTTATACAGCCCCACCACCCCTACTATCGACACGAACGCCACCAAATATTTACACACGCATACCCGGACGCACCTATTTACCAGCTTATGAGACACGCACATCACCCACCTCTCCCTACGGCTCAACGACAACCTGCACCATGCCACTCTTGGGAGGACAATCGAATGGCTCATTACAAACAAACAGTAGTACAGGTACTGGCATGATTGGCAGTATGTCTGGTGTGGGGGGAGTTGGAGGGAATAGTATTGGCAGTAGTGGTAGTGGAGGTGGTGGCGGTACACTAAGTTTAACCAGCGGCAATTCAATGGGCCACTGCAATACATTGCCACATCCTAATACACAACATCAACATCAAAATCCAATATCAACAGCGTTGACCTCATCGCTAACATCGGGGAATATAACGATTGGTGCTGCACAATCCCTGCTCACGTCACCGCGTACTCATTCGGCGTATAGTAATTCAACGACAACAACAATACAATCACCACTTCTAGCCACTAGCACTCTATTGGGAAATGGAAATTATGAAACGATATCTTCCTGAGAATTACCTAAAGATGACATTAAATGTCAGATTGTATGTATTGGTGGGAGTAGTACGTGTACGACAACAACGTCCTCGGCGGAACGTACAACAATTGTTTAGAGTGTAGATATGAATACAAAATAACAAACAAACAAACAACCAGAAAATAATATAACAAAATTATATTTTTAAGGATTTTTTTTTATAGGTTTTTTGTTAATTTTTTCTGTATTATAAACTATGTAAGGGAATAATTATTATTTCTATTATTAACTTTTGTATTAGTTGTTGTAGAAAACTGACAAAATAAATTATTTTTTCTGTAGATTTTAAATGCGAAACGAAACATTAAAGTGTAACAGTTTTAAACAAACTAAGGCCTCTAGGGATGAGGAAATGTAAAACGAACAAAAAACTTTGGACTTTTTTAAAACAAGTCGCCATGGAGTTAATTTTGTTAATGTCATGATAATAAAGCCTTTTAAAAGTTTTTTTTTTTTTAATTAATTTTAAATTTAGCTATTAGTCCCAACGATTCTATTTAATAAGATAGATAAAAGGAAATTTTAAGGTCCGTCTATTTGTAATTTGTCAAACAATCTCTGTATCTAAGGTCTTTCCTTATGGAAATTACTACAAATCGATCGATGTTTATTTCCCTTTCGTCATATTTTAAACAGTCAAGTACAGTCCTAGGTGCTCCGTTTTGACATGTTCACACCATTATTGCTAAAAAAAGCTTTTAATGGAGCAAGAGTTACATATGGGCATAAACGCATAAAGCTTTTATAAAGAATTTAAACGTGATCGTGTTGATAAGTGAATCATGGACGTTTAAGTCTTGAAGGGTACTCCGTAAAGAGCCTAGGACCAGTAAAGTCCTAGCAGCAAGAAAATTGGCAATATGATTATGAAGTTTATGTTAGTTAGTTCTGCCGATTTAAATGGCTATATGGTCATAATATGGTGTCCAGTTGTAAGGAGGCTAAGTGAAAAACGGGAGCATTTTATCCATTTTCCATAGACTTAGTTTTTAAACCGAACTTTGGAAAATTTCGACCTGTATCTTAAGCTCAAGATTGACAGATGAAAAGACAGACAGAAGGGTGTCCAGTTGTAAGGAGACCAAATCAAAAAATGTATAATTCTAACCATTTTCATGCCAAATTTCATCAAATGATCTTTAAAATTTCGATCTAGATCTCGAGCACAAGATTTACTTTGACATTCAGATGGACGGACAAGTGGACGGACAGACAGGCTGAAGGGTGTCCAGTTGTAAGGAGGCTAAATGAAAAACCATTTAAAAAGTTTCCAATAGTCTTAGTTCTTAGGCAAAATTTAGCCAAATTCCATTAAATTATCTTGAACATTTCGATCTGTATCTCGAGCACAAGATTTACTTTGATACATAAACGGACAGACAAACTGAAGGCTGTCCAGTTGTAAGGAGGTTAAGTGAAAAAATGTGCAATTTTAATCATTTTCAATTGTTTCAGTTCTTAGACCAAATTTTGCCAAATTTCATAAAATTATCTTGAAAATTTCGAACTGTATGAAGAGCACAAGGTTTACTTTGACACACAGACGGACAGACAGACAGAAGAGTGTCCAGTTGTAAGTAGTCTAGAAAAAAGAAAAACGGAAGAGTATCCAGTTGTAAGGAGGCTAAGTGAGAATTAGGCCGAATTTAATTTAGTTAAATTATCTTGAAAATTACGAACTATGTATATCTTGAGAACAAGTTTTTGACACACAAAGAGAGACAAAGAGAGACAGACAGACAGACAGACAGACAGACAGACAGACAGACGGACAGACAGACAGACAGACAGACAGACAGACAGACAGACAGACAGACAGACAGACGGACAGACAGACAGACAGACAGACAGACAGACAGAGAGACAGACAGACAGACAGACAGACAGACAGACAGACGGACAAACAGACAGATAGACAGACAGACAGACAGACAGACAGGCAGACATATAAAGACTCAGAAAGCTTTAGTTAAAGTTTTCTATTCAATACCCCTGATATGCGGTTGTGCTATCAAGGCTTTATCTTCAAGTTCTTAGGTTAACAATGATAACAAATTATTGTTTCAAATTTCTGGAAATCGCCAAACTTAGACTCCATTTGTTATTTAGATTTTTAAATAACATTTTCCTTAACTTCCAAGGCCTTAGCTTTGTTCAAATTTGTTTCTTTATTCTCTACTAAACTTTATGTTACTTGCAGTTTTATTATTTTAAATACCAACTTTACAACCCAAACGAACAAATTTTGAAATAAAGACTTCCAATAGAAACCAAAAAATTAAAAACAAAAAGTTAAAATATATAAAAATTTAGAAAATGTAATAGAAATTAAAGAAAAAACTGAAAATTTTAAGAAAAACAAAACAATAGCATTTAAATAAACTAATAATTAAAGAAAGGTAATCACAGTTTTATTTATAGAATAAACTACTAATAAATGTAAACCCAAAAGTATGCTACTCTTTTAAAGTATTTAGCTTAAAGTTGAGTTTAAATAAAACTGTGAATAGCCTTAAACATAAATAAGAGCTTTTGCTATTACTTGGCAAAATATAGTAAAATTTTTTTTAAGAAAAACTTAAACATAAATAATGTAAATAATTTAAATGTAAATATTTTAAAAAAAAGAAGAAAAAACTTAAACTAAATTATAAATAAAAAAAAAAGAAATTTAGTTAGACACAATAATTATTAAAAGAAAATAAAACACGAAAAGACTATATTAAAAAAATAAAATTAATAATTTAATAAATAAAAAAAATCTACTAAATTTAAAAAAAATACTAGAAACTATTAAAACAACAACTATTAAGGCACTTAAATTTATATAAAAAAAGCTATAATTATAAAAATTAAAAAAAAAAACTGTGTATACCTAATAATATTAGACCAAAATGTATAAAAATATATTAAAATAATATTTTTCCAAATTTTATTTTATTAAAACTTTTTTTCTTAAAAAGCACAACATTATTGTTTTAATTTTAATTAAAAAAAACTAACATAAATTTTAAAAGCTATAAAACAATAAAAAATTCTATAATTAAATTTATTTTGTATATAAATTTAAATTTCTTTTTAAGCTTTAATAATAATTTTCAAATAAAAATTTTAGTTTTTTTTTTTCTTAAAAAACAACTATTTACTTATTAATTTCAACTATTATGTTTTTTAACTTTAGTATTATAAAAAAAATAAATTTTTAAATATTCTCTTTATAAATATATATTTTTTTAATAACAATAATCTTAACAAACAAAAAAAAAAAAAAACAACAAACAAATGTTTATTATACATATGTAAATGCATTTATTTTTTAGCTACCAAAATAACAACAACAATAACAACAAAAAAGTATATGTTTAATGTATTTATATTTTTCTCTTTTTTTTACTTAAATGTATAAAAATTTTAGTGAAAAAAAAAACTGAAATATATAAAAAAAAATTTAGTTATAAAAAATTTAAATATAGTTGATATAAGTTCTATATATATATATATATAAAATAATGATATGAAAACAAAAACAATAAAAAAAAGCAAGAAAAATAATAAAAAACTGAAAATATAATGAACAAATTTAACAAAAAAAAAATTTTTTAAGTGGTTTTTATTTTAAAATCAGTTAACACAAAAGTTATTATTTCATTTATTATGGTTATTTGTTTGTTTTTTTTCGGGAAGCGCATTTGTTAATAAATTAGTTTTCAGCGATAATCAGAAATAATATATAAAAGTTAAAAAAAAAAATAATATTAAAACAAATATAAATTAAAATGGCTATAAAAAGTGAGTCAGTGCTCCATTTTATTACCTTGTTAAATATGAACAAATATTAACACCATGGTTTCCATCGTTTCTCTTTAAACAAACGTGTAAAACAACTTACTCGGCTCTGATGTTGCTAAAGCCGCAGAAATAAACTTAGACCGTTATTGTCCTTTTATGGAAAAATTTCGTGAGAAAAACCTGAAATAGTGGTCCACAGTGGCACTGCTAAACTGCCAGTTCGATCAGGAAAATGTGTAAAACAGGTCTAGCTAAAGAGAGATCCAGTTTAAGTTTTTGGAAATTTATCCTAGTCTAGACAGTTTTAATTCCAAAACATTCTATTTAAACACACTTTGCGTAGTTCAGAAACTAGACTACAGAGTTGACTAATGATTATACTAGACTATAGACTAGATTATAGACTAGACTATAGAATAGAATAGACTATAGACTAGATTATGAACTAGACTATATACTAGACTATAAACTAGACTATAGGCTAGACTAAAGACTAGACTGTAGACTAGAATACGCACTAGACTATATACTAGACTAGACTATAGACTAGACTATAGGACTAGACTATAGACTAGACTATAGACAAGACTATAGACTAGACTATAGACTAGACTATAGACTAGACTATAGACTAGACTATAGACTAGACTATAGACTAGACTATAGACTAGACTATAGACTAGACTATAGACTAGACTATAGACTAGACTACAGACTAGACTATAGACTAGACTAAAGACTAGACTATAGACTAGACTATAGACTAGACCTATAGACTAGACTATAGACTAGACTATAGACTAGACTATAGACTAGACTATAGACTAGACTATAGACCTAGACTATAGACTAGACTATAGACTAGACTATAGACTAGACATAGACTAGACTATAGACTAGACTATAGACTAGACTATAGACTAGACTATAGACTAGACTATAGACTAGACTATAGACTAGACTATAGACTAGACTATAGACTAGACTATAGACTAGACTATAGACTAGACTATAGACTAGACTATAGACTAGACTATAGACTAGACTATAGACTAGACTATAGACTAGACTACTAGCTATAGACTAGACTATAGACTAGACTATAGACTAGACTATAGACTAGACTATAGACTAGACTATAGACTAGACTATAGACTAGACTATAGACTAGACTATAGACTAGACTATAGACTAGACTATAGACTAGACTATAGACTAGACTATAGACTAGACTATAGACTAGACTATAGACTAGACTAGACTAACATAGACTAGACTATAGACTAGACTATAGACTAGACTATAGACTACTATAGACTATACTATAGACTAGACTATAGACTAGACTATAGACTAGACTATAGACTAGACTATAGACTAGACTATAGACTAGACTATAGACTAGACTATAGACTAGACTATAGACTAGACTAGACTATAGACTAGACTATAGACTAGACTATAGACTAGACTATAGACTAACTATAGACTAGACTATAGACTACTAGACTATAACTATAGACTATAGACTATAGACTATAGACTATAGACTAGACTATAGACTATAGACTATAGACTATAGACTATACTAGACTAGACTAGACTATAGACTAGACATAGACTAGACTATAGACTAGACTATAGACTAGACTATAGACTAGACTATAGACTAGACTAGACTAGACTAGACATAGACTAGACTATAGACTAGACTATGACTAGACTATAGACTAGACTATAGACTAGACTATAGACTAGACTATAGACTAGACTATAGACTAGACTAGACTAGACTATAGACTAGACTATAGACTAGACTATATATTAACTAGACTAGACTAGACTAGACATATTAGACTATAGACTATAGACTATAGACTAGACTATAGACTAGACTAGACTAGACTATAGACTAGACTATAGACTAGACTATAGACTAGACTATAGACTAGACTATAGACTAGACTATAGACTAGACTATAGACTAGACTATAGACTAGACTATAGACTAGATACTATAGACTAGACTAGACTAGACTAGACTATAGACTAGACTATAGACTATACTATAGACTAGACTATAGACTGACTATAGACTAGACTATAGACTAGACTAGACTAGACTATAGACTAGACTATAGACTAACTATAGACTAGACTATAGACTAGACTATAGACTAGACTATAGACTAGACTATAGACTAGACTATGACTAGACTATAGACTAGACTATAGACTAGACTATAGACTAGACTATAGACTAGACTATAGACTAGACTATAGACTAGACTATAGACTAGACTATAGACTAGACTATAGACTAGACTATAGACTAGACTATAGACTAGACTATAGACTAAACTATAGACTAAACTATAGACTAGACTGTATAAAAATCGATTATTGACCTATTAGACCACGTGTTATTTCCAAAATATTTGTCCTTAATAAATTTTATAAAAATCGATAAATTAAACTTATATTTTTACCTCTATGTTACGATTTTCCCTTTCCGCTCATAAATTTGCATAACAAATATCAAGTTCTCAGAATGTCAACCTTTTGCTATACAAACCTCACAATCTCACACACACACACGCATTTACCTTTGTATTCGTTTTGACAAATAACTTGAAATTTTATAAAATCTATAAAATGTTTTGTTCTTTTTTACTTATTTTTGCATAAAAGAAAAAAAAATGGGTTAAAATACTTAGTCCAGTTAACAAATTGTTATTGTGTTTTTCACAAATACTTAACACTTCATTCCTACTTAGAATGAAAATGTATTAAACAATATAAAGTAATATTTTGTATACGTAAGACACAACAAAAAACCCTTTATTGTCAACACCTTTAACAAAATATGTATGTATATGTTTGTTACCCTTTTTTATAACTTTTTTACATATGTTACAAACATACTTATGCTATACCTATACATAGATTTAACAATAGGGGGTTACTTCTTGAAAAATGAAAATAATAAAATTAACAGCATTGGCACGCATAACTTTACCATATCACACGTACATACATATGTAACTATCCGCTATAGAGTAGTTACCTTTAGCTACAAGGATACCTGTATCTGAAAAAAATTTAATGTGTGTTGGTTTAAAAAAAAAATTTGTTTAAGACAACAAACTATCTGAATGGAGGCAACACAGAGTAGAGGTGGCAGTTACTAATAGTAGTAAAATCCAATTTAAAAACATGGCTTTTAGTGTATGGATATGCGTTAGCATGATGGTGTGCGTGTGGCAGGATGTCATTGGATATGTGTATTTACCTTAACATAATATTTTCAATATATACACATACTATATGCGAGTATACATTATTTTATACACTTACAGCTGGTACCAGTAAAAAAGCGTTGCTTAAATAATGGATTTTCAATAATTAAAATTTTTAGATAAAATAGAAAAAATATTTAACAAAACTTAAAAAAAGTTTGATTGATATTAACTTTATCTATAAATGTCTTAAGATTAAATAATTTATCTGAAAATGTCTGTCCGTTTTCATTCTTAATTCGATTGTTTCACTGGTTCATAATTTGTTTTACAGTCTAGTTTAGATAGTGATTCACAGTATGGTCCACATTCTGGTTCACAATTAGGTTCACATATTGGTTGATAAAATGGTTCATAGTCTGTTTCACACTAAGGTATAAAGTCTAAGTCCCGTCCATAGTTTTTCCCCCTTCTACATATATTGTTCAAAGCCAGGTTTATAATCTGGATCATAAACTCATTCCTGGATAGATTCATAGTCTAGTCCATGAACTAGTGTATAGTCGAAATCATAATCTAGTTCATAGTCTAGTCCATAGTCTATTCCATAGTCTATTCCATAGTCTATTCCATAGTCTATTCCATAGTCTATTCTATAGTATATTCCATAGTCATTCCATAGTCTATTCCACAGTCTAATACATAGTCTAGTCAATAGCATAGTCCATATTCTAGTCCATATCCTTGTCCATATCCTAGTCCATATTCTAGACCATATCCTAGTCCATATCCTAGTCCATATCCTGGTCCATATCCTAGTCAGTATTCTAGTCGCTGTCTAGTCCATAGTCTAGTCCATAATATAGTTCATTGTATAGCCCATAGCCTAGTCCATTGTCTAGTCCATAGTTTTGTCTATAGTTTACTCCATATTTTAGTTGATAGTCTAGGCCAAAGTCTAGTCCATAGTCTAGGCCAAATTCTATGGACTAGACTATAGTCCATAGTCTAGTCCATACTCTAGTCCATAGTCTAGTTCATAGTCTAGTCCATAGTCTAGTCCATAGTCTAGTTCATAGTCTAGCTCATAGTCTAGTCCATAGTCTAGTCCTTAGTCTAGTCCATAGTCTAGTCCATAGTTTAGTCCATAGTCTAGTCCATAGTATAGTCCATAGTCTAGTCCATAGTATAGTCCATAGTCTAGTCCATAGTCTAGTCCATAGTCTAGTCCATAGTCTAGTCCATAGTCTAGTCCATAGTCTAGTCCATAGTCTAGTCTATAGTCTAGTCCATAGTCTAGTCCATATTCTAGTCCATAGTCTAGTCCATAGTCTAGTCCATATTCTAGTAGATAGTCTAGTCCATGGTCTAGTTGATAGCGTAGTCCATAGTCTAGTCTATAACCTTTACCATAGTCTAGTCCATAGTCTAGTCCATAGTATAGTCTATAGTATAGTCTACAGTCTAGTCTACAGTCTAATCCAAAGTCTATTCCATAGCCTTGTCCATAGCCTAGCATAGCATATTACATATTCTAGTCTATAATCTTATCCTTTGGCTTGTCTATAGGGTAGTTCATAGCCTAGTCCATACTCTAGTCCATAGTCAAATTCATAGTTTAGTCAAAAGACTAGCTCATATTCCTATCCATAGTCTAGTACATAGTTCTACCCATAGTCCAGTCTGATTCATAGCCTAGTCAAAATTCCAGCTCATATTCCTATCCAAAGTCTAGTAAATAGTTCTACGAATAGTCTAGTCCAAAGTTTAGTCCATTGTGTAGTCTATAGTCTAGTCCATGGTCCAGTCCATAGTCTAGACCATCTAGTCTAGTCCATAGTCTAGTTTATAGAGTAGTCCGTAGTCTAGTCCATAGTCATAGTCTAATCTATTAATAATTGAAACCTTTTATGAAAATCAATGGGTAAATGAAAAATTTCTCATTTTGTACATTTTCCTTAAACGTACAACAAAAAGGCAATTGTCCTTTTTTGTCATTGACTGTAATATAACTATCAATGTTTAAGTTTATTTTGTTGCTAACTATACAAAAGTACCTACTGGACTATAAATATATACGGTTTTCTTTTTAAAACCTCAACATTGTGTTTTTTTTTAAGGAAGAACGTAATTTTTTATAGTGCTGATTTTTTGATATCATACTCGTATTGCCCTCTATAAGTTAACAATATATTTATATATGTGTATGTATGTATGTATGTCATTTCATTGGTGATTGTATGCGTTTATAGGTTTTTATAAAACTATTTTATTCCTACATTTTAATATTTTTGTTTAAAATACTGAAACCCCTTTCAATATAAATATGTGTGATTATATAAGAGTATTTACTTTTATGTTCACACTATGTGATGTGATATTTGTTTGTATATGGCCTTGTGGAAAAAACTTAAAAAGGGACCCTCTCTGAAGGCCTTTTTAAAGTAAATGCAGTAGATCTTATCGGTTTGCTTTCGACAAAGAACTATTTGAATATTATACCAAGAGGACTTTAGTCTATAAGTTAAGTTTTCAAATGATCTTTGCCTTGTAGCATGAGATAATTTCCGAATAAATGTCACTAGTCAATAGCCGAACAGCTAGTTATAGTGTCAATTCCTAGAGCCTATTAAATTTACCTACTCCGAACTGTTTCTTTTGACACATAAAATTGTATTATTGAAACAAGAACAAATTGTATGTGTGGAAATGTCAATTTACTCCGTAAAGTTTTTTTTTTAATATTTCAGGTGACAATATGTATAAGACTTCTTTATATGATTTTAAATCTTTTATACAAAATAGTTTTGCCGGGAAAGGTATACAATATAATAGCATTATTATATTCACTTCCATGGATGTTACAGGGTAAATATACACAGAATATACATATATACGAGTGTGCATTCGAATGCCATAATAAAAATAAGAAGTTTGTTGCAAGGGCCTTAAAATTTTTGTTAGATGAAGTCAATAAATACATAAATAATTTTTATGAAAAACATAAGAAATCCAGTAAAAAGTATAGTCGGGCATGATCGAGCTTTGAAGCTGTTTGAGATCGATAGAGACCATGTTAAAATAACGGTAGCAAAAATTATCCAAGAAATATACCTAGGCCGCTATTGGACCTTCTATGTTTACTTTATTGTTGAGAAAAACCTTATGCTCTAAGCATCCAATATTCAGAATCCAATTTTCCTGAATGTAGTTCCATATAACTTTTTTAAACAGTGTTACTGGAGTAATATCTAGAGTAAAATCGCTCGCAGCCACCATATAGAACTTTTTGTTATCCTACCCACTTACTCAGACGAAGACCTATTTGCTTCTGACGTTTTTTTGGGGACTTCAGAAAACTAATTTCAACAGACACAGAGACGGAGATACAGACTCAAAGACAAGATGTCTAAGTGCTGAAGGAGAACACCTGCCTTAGACATGACTGTGCCGGTCCATGTACAAGCAATTTGCTAATCTCTTGCCATAGTAGCCCCGTTGCAGAATGACGGTCAGCATGGGATCAATCCCAATGCAAATCCCCAAAAGGAAAAAACAATCACTGGTCTAAAGTCAATAGAAGGGGAGACTACACCAACATCAGTTAAAATCAATCCTCCAGTAAAGCGGAAGGTGACCACGCTTTTGATGTCATGAACGATTGCATTATTTAAAATACAATCCCCCTCAAACTAATTCCAGTGCCTTCCTTAACCTTTTAAAGCCCGCCCAACCACACTACTGAGATGGCCCTGTTGATTCGTCAATAGTACCTAGAGACGTATTTGGTTGTCCGAAAAACCCATCCAATAAATCAGGAACCCTCTATATGTCAGATAATATGACAAAAGGTGTAGGAATTTCCAAAGTCAATTCGAACCCAATAATTTCCCCGAAATGTTTAGTAGAAGGCCTCAACCATAAGTCGCGTAGCATGAAACAATATACATCCTGTTGAGATGGCAACAACACCGAGAACTTCCCTGAAGTAAGAAGTCTACTAAATCAGTACTAGTCTCCTGTCTAGTACTGGACAAATACTTAAATTCGTATATCTAGGAAATTATAACAGGTAGAGTTCTCAAATTTTGACCGGTCCACTTTGACATTCATATAAACATTTTGAGAAAAAATAGTCAGACTAGCATTAGTGGGCGTGGCATCTTTTATATTAATCAAATACAAAAATTCGTATATCTGGAAAACTATAAAAGCTAGAGTGAACAAAATTTGTAGTTTAGTATCAATATCAATTTCTAAAGGAAAATGGGCGATGTAGAATCGATGGGCGTGGCATCACTCCTATTAAACTAACAAATCTCAAATTTTGGAAAAGGGGCGAACCATCAATAGTGGGCGTGACATTGAAACAGCATAACATGTGGTTATATATGTATAGTGCATATGTCCGCCACTATATTTTGATATTGCTTATGTCGCCACTATATTAACCCAATGTAGCACAAAATCTAACAACAATTTAGGAACAAGGGACTTTCGTTTCAGCTTGGAAAAATCTTTAGGTATACCAACTTTATTAGTTATAGCAAACATTTCGATTGGCAACAAATTCAACTGTAGTAACAAAAATTGATTTCTCTATGCACATGTAAAGTAATACCTACAGACTGCTGTCATCTGGAGGGAACATTAAACAAAATAAAAGATAACAAGTTTCTTTTAAACAGAACTCCTGGAAGACACTCTGCCATCTGCATAGGAGTACTTATATTAAATGAATTAAAACTTGTTTTCGTGGGTAAAACCCCAAAAAGCTATTTGCTAAAGCCAATTGCTAACAAAGATTTAAGCAAAATATTCACGTAGTAATTACGCTTAAGTGCAGATGCATGTTGCACAGTGGTATAGGAAAAAAAAAAGAGGGAAATAATTCGGTAACTTCTAAACGGTTAATCCGATTTTAATGAAATTTGGTACGCACAAAGAGGAGGTGTTGTCGAGTTTAGGTTTTGAATTTGGACCTTATAGGCCAACCAGGGGCCCGGCGGGGGGTCCTCAAATTAGGACACCTCGGCTATGTTAAATTTTTAAAACGATCCTATTTCTTCATTTGAGTTCCGATTTAAAAAAAATTTCGTATATAGAATCTCCTCATCGAGCACTATAAAAAATGTCGTCGTAGCAGTAAATTATCTCTTATAGTTTAGGAGATATTCGCATTTGAATATTAAAATTTTAAAATTTTTACCGTCCTTACTTTAGTTTTTTTGATAATAGCAGGTCCAAATATTTCCGATTTTCGCCATTTTTTTTATTTGCTTAACAACAAGTTTATATACCAAGCAGTGAAAGAATTATGTAAAAATCATGACTGAGTCCAAAGTTATAGGCATTTAAATTTAAAAAATTAAAAAAGGCGATTTTTTGTCATTTTTTTGGGAAAAAAGTATCTTTTTCTTTTTAAGTTATCTAAAAAGTTTCTAAGAAGATGTATATAGAATTTATACTTTTTGGAAAGCTGACTTTACATAAAATACGATAAATGAAACAAAACCTAAAAATTTTTGATACCGAGGGGACCAGGTCCATCCAAAAAAACCCTATTTTTTATGGAAAATTAAATTTTGAGCAAAAATTCTCAAATCGCATAGTCGATATCAAATTATAGTGACCTGTTTTATATGACCCAATAAGTTCTTAATCATTTTGTAACGGGTTTCGATAACCCCGCCCCTGGTATGGATATAATAGGCAAAAAACCAAAAAATCCCATTTTTGGGATTTTTTAAAACTTTTTTGGGAATTCCGGGATTTCTAATAAGAAAATTCGAAATTTTTATTTAATTTTGGATTTTGAGTAAAAAAATCTACCTAATTGTAAAATTTCATCAAAAAATATTCATAAATAAAATTTTTATTGCAATTTGAAAAATTTGTATCTTCGCAAAAACTGAATAAAAAACATTTTTTAATTTCTTTTAAAAAAAGTATTCCGCGAATTTTTTAATTTTCAAAAATTATATACAGTTTTGAAAAATAGACAAAATTACCTTTCCATTGATATATAACATGCCTACCTAATGTTTTTTAAGTGACAAATTAATTAGGGAAAACTCAACATCTTTTAGAAAATTTACCTAGCACTATTATTTTCATCCATATATGTAACAAATTTAAGAGTTAACCTTATGGATGAAAATAATAGTGCTAGGCAAATTTTCTAAAAGATGTTGAGTTTTCCCTAATTAATTTGTCACTTAAAAAACATTAGGTAGGCATGTTATATATCAATGGAAAGGTAATTTTGTCTATTTTTCAAAACTGTATATAATTTTTGAAAATTAAAAAATTCGCGGAATACTTTTTTTAAAAAAAATTAAAAAATGTTTTTTATTCAGTTTTTGCGAAGATACAAATTTTTCTAATTGCAATAAAAATTTTATTTATGAATATTTTTTGATGAAATTTTACAGTTAGGTAGATTTTTTTACTTAAAATCCAAAATTAAATCAAAATTTCGAATTTTCTTATTAGAAATCCCGGAATTCCCAAAAAAGTTTTAAAAAATCCCAAAAATGGGATTTTTTGGTTTTTTGCCTATTATATCCATACCAGGGGCGGGGTTATCGAAACCCGTTACAAAATGATTAAGAACATATTGGGTCATATAAAACAGGTCACTATAATTTGATATCGACTATGCGATTTGAGAATTTTTGCTCAAAATTTAATTTTCCATAAAAAATAGGGTTTTTTTGGATGGACCTGGTCCCCTCGGTATCAAAAATTTTTAGGTTTTGTTTCATTTATCGTACTTTATGTAAAGTCAGCTTTCCAAAAAGTATAAATTCTATATACATCTTCTTAGAAACTTTTTAGATAACTTAAAAAGAAAAAGATACTTTTTTCCCAAAAAAATGACAAAAAATCGCCTTTTTTTAATTTTTTAAATTAAAATGCCTATAACTTTGGACTCAGTCATGATTTTTACATAATTCTTTCACTGCTTGATATATAAACTTGTTGTTAAGCGAATAAAACAAAATGGCGAAAATCGGGAATATTTGGACCTGCTATTATCAAAAAAAACTAAAGTAAGGACGGTAAAAATTTTAAAATTTTAATTTTCAAATGCGAATATCTCCTAAACTATAAGAGATAATTTACTGCTATGACAACATTTTTTATAGTGCTCGATGAGGAGCACTTGAGTTCCGATTTTTTTTAAATCGGAACTCAAATGAAGAAATAGGATCGTTTTAAAAATTTAACATAGCCGAGGTGTCCTAATTTGATGACCCCCCGCCGGGCCCCTGGTTGGCCTATAAGGTCCAAATTCAAAACCTAAACTCGACAACACCTCCTCTTTGTGCACACCAAATTTCATTAAAATCGGATTAACCGTTTAGAAGTTACCGAATTATTTCCCTCTTTTTTTTTTCCTATACCACTGTGTGTTGTACTTACCGTTTATAGCAACAAATCAGATAGAATTTATTTGCATTTTGTAAGTTTGTATATAATTTAAGGTGGGTAAGTAAAATAATTTTCTATTTGATTTTCTACATACATATGTATGTTTAACACATAATCAGTTATTATGGTGTTACTTTTAGAATTTTGGAAATAATTGAAAAATTTTCTTAACGGAACAAAATTGTAGCACAAGCTTTATAATAAAAGGGCAATTAGAGAGAATTTAGGGGGGACAAAATTTTAATATATATATATTTTTTTTTGGAACCCCCTAATATTTACCACACAAATCTTCTTTAACCTCCTGATATGTGCTGTTTAATTTGCTTTTTCCTTTTTAGTGCTTCAACTTTAAGTCCAACTCAAATGGCCAGTTTTATTTCTGTGTCTTAAGAAAAAAATTTTATCTAGAAAAATTGTTGCACATGCAGAGGATTGCGTCAGTCAAGAGTTGTAACTCAAAAATAAAACCAACAAGCGAAATTGTACATTGCGTTATGCTATCAAGAAGTCAAAACTAAAAAGGAAGTAGTGATAAGTGTGCTCATGTTAAACTGCATTTAATTGGAATTTAAATTGAAAGATTTCGTATATATGAACACACATACGTACGAAATCAGCAAGAGTTCTTTTCATTTAAGACTTGTTTCAGTTTCAGATGATTGCAACTACTGCCACAAAGACACATAATTATAATTAGAAATATTCGTTTAAAAAGCAAAAGTTACTGGAATGTAGTTTTACGATAATTAAGTTAATAATCAAAAGTGAAAAAATATTTTAAAATGTTAAAAATAAAGATAAGTAAGAGAAGTTGGTTTCCCCATACTAGACCTTTAAAGTTACATATCATTAAAGTCTTAAAAATATACCAAATACTTTAACTGAAATCAAAACTTTACCTTACCAATTATCTAAAAAGCAAATCAAGCCAAATAAAATCTCATAAGTATTCCATTTAGTAGATTACCATTGTTTTCTTTAAATCAATTTTAAATGTCATGCTTGTTTTTTGTTCTCCTTCATCATTAGTATTTCACTGAAATACTTGACAAAGAATTAAATAATCTTTAAATAATTTATATTATTATTTAAATTTAACAAAAAGGACTCGCATTTATTCTGTTTGTTTACAGTTTTTCTTTCCGTTGTAGTACCTTAAAGTTACTGACCAACTTAACCTCATTTTATGTTGCTTTATTTTACAATACAAAAAGGTTCAATGTTCTTGAATTATAAAAATAACAACTACAAACCAAGAAAAAAAATATTTAAAATCCCTCGCCAAAAAATGGAAAAAAGTAAGAAAAATGTATTTTAATTTTTTATAAGTTTTTTACCTTTGAAAATGAGACCGAATACATACACAAGTGTAACCTCGACAATAATAAGAGAAAAAGAAAAGAAATTGGAATGAAGTTATAGTCAAAAGTATTGGTACCCTACAGGAGAGATAACTGCAGGTGTGATAATGTTTATATGAAAATGTTTATATCGAAAATCCACTCCGTGTTAGTTAAAGTTGTAGTGTGTCCAGTCTCCTTGGAGCCATTGATTAAGATCACTAACTAACTAACTTACTAACTAACTAACTAACTAACTAACTAACTAACTAACTAACTAACTAACTAACTAACTAACTAACTAACTAACTAACTAACTAACTAACTAACTAACTAACTAACTAACTAACTAACTAACTAACTAACTAACTAACTACTAACTAACTAACTACTAACTAACTAACTAACTAACTAACTAACTAACTACTAACTAACTAACTAACTAACTACTAACTAACTAACTAACTAACTAACTACTAACTAACTAACTAACTAACTACTAACTAACTAACTAACTAACTAACTAACTAACTAACTAACTAACTAACTAACTAACTAACTAACTAACTAACTAACTAACTAACTAACTAACTAACTAACTAACTAACTAACTAACTAACTAACTAACTAACTAACTAACTAACTAACTAACTAACTAACTAACTAACTAACTAACTAACTAACTAACTAACTAACTAACTAACTAACTAACTAACTAACTAACTAACTAACTAACTAACTAACTAACTAACTAACTAACTAACTAACTAACTAACTAACTAACTAACTAACTAACTAACTAACTAACTAACTAACTAACTAACTAACTAACTAACTAACTAACTAACTACTAACTAACTAACTAACTAACTACTAACTAACTAACTAACTAACTAACTAACCTAACTACTAACTAACTAACTAACTAACTAACTAACTAACTAACTAACTAACTAACTAACTAACTAACTAACTAACTAACTAACTAACTAACTAACTAACTAACTAACTAACTAACTAACTAACTAACTAACTACTAACTAACTACTAACTAACTAACTAACTAACTAACTAACTAACTAACTAACTAACTAACTAACTAACTAACTAACTAACTAACTAACTAACTAACTAACTAACTAACTAACTAACTACTAACTAACTAACTAACTACTAACTAACTAACTAACTAACTAACTAACTAACTAACTAACTAACTAACTAACTACTACTACTACTAACTAACTAACTAACTAACTAACTAACTAACTAACTAACTAACTACTAACTAACTACTAACTAACTAACTAACTAACTAACTAACTAACTAACTAACTAACTAACTACTAACTAACTAACTAACTAACTAACTAACTAACTAACTAACTAACGAACTAATACTAACTAACTAACTAACTAACTAACTAACTAACTAACTAACTACTAACTAACTAACTAACTAACTACTAACTAACTAACTAACTAACTAACTAACTAACTACTAACTAACTAACTAACTAACTAACTAACTAACTAACTAACTAACTAACTAACTAACTAACTAACTAACTACTAACTAACTAACTACAACTAACTAACTAACTAACTAACTAACTAACTAACTACTACTAACTAACTAACTACTAACTAACTACACTAACTAACTAACTAACTAACTAACTAACTAACTACTAACCTAACTAACTAACTAACTAACTAACTAACTACTAACTAACTAACTACTAACTAACTAACTAACTAACTAACTAACTACTAACTAACTAACTAACTAACTAACTAACTAACTAACTACTAACTAACTAACTAACTAACTAACTAACTAACTAACTAACTAACTGACTGACTAAATAACTGACTAACTAACTAACTAACTAACTAACAGTCACTTTACTCTTCCATAGGTAAAGGACTTTTGATTCTTGTTACATCCTTCTTCACTATAGTTGGAAAAGTCATTATGCATGTGTGATAATGTTTGTAATGCCCAAAAATAATAGTCCTACACCCACCTTAAATACAAATCGGTTCAGAATCACTTACAGAGTCTATAAGCTATCCGTGTGTCAGTGCATACATATAAACTTTGTTGTGCGTATACACACAGATCAAAAGTTTCTTGATAATGTGATGATATTTAGCATAAGTTCTTCTTTTGAGTCTAAAATTAAGTTAATAGAAAATGGCTGAAATCGGTCAATACAACCGTACACCGCCGAATAAGTTTTTTAAGGTCATTATAAAATTGAATGTTCCAGTAATGCTACTAAAATTATGTATATAAAAAAATTACCAAAATTTTGTTTTATATACATACATAAATCCGATATTCGTAATATTGTGGCCTCTTATAACCCCGACACTTATACAAACTTATACACTTATACTTTTGCAAAGATATTAAGGTTCCTATAAAATATGATTATGTCGAATTTCATCGCTATAGCTAAGGCAGTTATAAGCGTTAAAGTCATTTTCTGAGGGGGGGCCTTATATGGGGGCTAGGCGAAATCGTGGACCGATATTTCCCATTTTCAATACCAAACAAACTGCATCACTGACATACTCTAGTATCACGATGAAATTCTGTATAAAAAAAAAACGTTAAAATAAACTTTAATCCCTCTACCGCTTTTATTGAAAAAATATATATATTTTTTAATTATCTTACAATGCATATCAATAGGTAATTTTAAAAAACCGGTATATTTTTCAAAAAGTACGCTTTATTACCTTTCCATTGATATATAATAAGTTGTATGGAATCATTCATCATTCAATAATATACACCAATATACACATGCATTAAACATTATGCATTACAATTGCTAAGAGGTGCTTACTATGCGCTTCTCACTTTATAATGTACCCTCTGCTTATGTTAACGTGTTAAGAGGCCTTAAGTAAACTTGTATAAACGGCAAAGCACACATTAATGTATTTTCTTAAAGATCTTTGATTGGTTTTTTGGCGTTTATAGAATGGTTAAAAGTCAGTTTTGCTCTAGAAATGAAAATTCTCACTAAAACTGAAATTTTTTACTAAAAATGAAAATTTTCACTGAAAATTAAATTTTTCACTAAAAATTAAATTTTTCACTAAAAATTAAATTTTTCACTAAAAATTAAATTTTTCACTAAAAATTAAATTTTCACTAAAAATTAAATTTTTCACTAAAAATTAAATTTTTCACTAAAAATAAAATTTTTCACTAAAAATGAAAATTTTCACTAAAAATGAAGTTTTTCACTAAAAATGAAAATTTTCACTAAAAATGAAATTTTTCACTACAAATGAAATTTTTCACCAATCGTATTTTTCACATTGATGGTAAAAAAGAATTCCGCGAGTCCAACTCATTCGCTCAATAATCGTCTTAGCGTCCACTCGTTCCTGCTGGCGCCATGATTATATCGATCCAATAGATATCTCTGAGGTAAACTGGAATCACCGATCTCTAACTAGATCGGCTGTCTTCTCTTCCCAATTTAAAAATTGTTCTGTCGAAGAAAACTCCCCGCTGGCAGGTTACCTTGATGAATTTTCCTCGATCTTGTTGGTGTTATTACAATCTTAGGGAAAATATGTGCTACAAGTAGCTCTAGTATCCTCTGGAAACAGAGAACCACATAATCTCGTACCACGGGTTCAGCAAAAGTCAGGGATTATATAGCTCGAATACTTGAGCAATCTGCTTGTACATGGACCGACAGAACCATGTACAAAAACTGCCACCGCCGTGAAAGAAGCACAATGGGACGGTGGTAAGTCATCTAATCAGCACACCCTGTGGTTGAAAAAGTGAAATAGATGTAACACGGAAGGTGTTTAAGTAAAACACTTCGACATTGTCCGTCTGTCCGCTCTTCTGAAACGTACTAAAATCATTGAATTAAGAAACAAACTTTTAATACTTAAGTGTAGGGTGTAAGTAAAATTACTAACATTCACATACAAGACACAGAATATTATACATAGGTAATAGAACCGATTCAAGCTGAGCAGCAACAAATGCCATTAGCAAAATAAGTTGATTTTTTATGCACACAGTAGACCAAATATAAGAAACCAAACAAAATAAAAAAATCATCAAAAAAAATATCTGTATAAAATAAAAACGAAAAAAAGGAAAGTTCCTTAAAAAATTACACAAACACATACCAACCTTGCCATACACTAACACACCTAAACAGCAGCACATTCAAGGATAATACCCGTTAAAATGTTGAATGATTTCAATGAATATTCCTGTTTTGTAGAGACGTAGCTGTAGCCTTATCTCAAGGGGCAAGATCTTTTAAAAATAAGTATATATATCATTTGTTTTCAGAATTCTTAGAAACGTTTGCATAGGGAATTAATTTCATAAATTTTATTTTAAGTTAAATACTTATACAAAAAGTCACTTTAGTTTATTAAAATGTTATGTATGTAAATGTATACATATGTGTGTATGTGTATGTATGCTAACATATTGCTATTATTACTATTTTCAAAGTATTTTTACTTTGTATTTGTTGCTATTGTTTCCTCGCCTTGTTCCAATTTGCATGTTAATATACTTTAATTATTTCCGTTTGTTGACTAAAACTACGCCCCTGTCCTCCGTTACTAGAGAAAAAGACAACATAAAAATGGCAAAGCATTTGGTCGATTATCTTTTACACAAAAAAAGGCTTATTACACTTTATGATAATGTGTTGTAGCTGCAATATTATACTATTTAGCAAACCTTAGGGGAAAAATACCAACTAGCAAAATTGCTAAATAATTGGGGACATTAAACTAAAAACAAGTAAGACCGTTATATGGGGCTGGGTCGGAACTTATATATGTATATGCAGTTGTGGGAATGTTTTATTTTTATGAGAAACTTTTTATGAGATCAACTTTTCAGATGGACATTATGTTCTACATCTATTATTTTTAGGCTCAACGACTTTACTCCATTTCAGCACTAAACAACTCATAGCGACAAATTATAAAGTTTTAGAAAATACTTGTCTTTTCCCTTGGTGGCCTCCGGTAGATTAGTGGCTAGTGTTCTAGTCTGGTAGACCGGAGGTGGTCGGTTCGATCATCATCATATCAACCATACATCCTCTTTTCAAACTAACTAATTAACTAACTAACTAACTAACTAACTAACTAACTAACTAACTAACTAACTAACTAACTAACTAACTAACTAACTAACTAACTAACTAACTAACTAACTAACTAACTAACTAACTAACTAACTAACTAACTAACTAACTAACTAACTAACTAACTAACTAACTACTAACTAACTAACTAACTAACTAACTAACTAACTAACTAACTAACTAACTAACTAACTAACTAACTAACTAACTAACTAACTACTAACTAACTAACTACTAACTAACTAACTACTAACTAACTACTAACTAACTACTAACTAACTAACTAACTAACTAACTAACTAACTAACTAACTAACTAACTAACTAACTAACTAACTAACTAACTAACTAACTACTAACTAACTAACTACTAACTAACTAACTAACTAACTAACTAACTACTAACTAACTAACTAACTAACTAACTACTAACTAACTAACTAACTACTAACTAACTAACTAACTAACTACTACTAACTAACTAACTAACTAACTAACTAACTAACTAACTAACTAACTAACTAACTAACTAACTAACTAACTAACTAACTAACTAACTAACTAACTAACTAACTAACTAACTAACTAACTAACTAACTAACTAACTACTAACTAACTAACTAACTAACTAACTAACTAACTAACTAACTAACTAACTAACTAACTAACTAACTAACTAACTAACTAACTAACTAACTAACTAACTAACTAACTAACTAACTAACTAACTAACTAACTAACTAACTAACTAACTACTAACTAACTAACTAACTAACTAACTAACTAACTAACTAACTAACTAACTAACTAACTAACTAACTAACTAACTAACTAACTAACTAACTAACTAACTAACTAACTAACTAACTAACTACTAACTAACTACTAACTAACTAACTAACTAACTAACTAACTAACTACTAACTACTACTAACTACTAACTAACTAACTACTAACTAACTAACTAACTAACTAACTAACTAACTAAACTAACTAACTAACTAACTAACTAACTAACTAACTAACTAACTAACTACTAACTACTAACTAACTAACTAACTAACTAACTAACTACTAACTAACTCTAACTAACTAACTAACTAACTAACTAACTAACTAACTAACTAACTAACTAACTAACTAACTAACTAACTAACTAACTAACTACTAACTAACTAACTAACTAACTAACTAACTAACTAACTAACTAACTAACTAACTAACTAACTAACTAACTAACTAACTAACTAACTAACTAACTAACTAACTAACTAACTAACTAACTAACTAACTAACTACTAACTAACTAACTAACTAACTAACTAACTAACTAACTAACTAACTAACTAACTAACTAACTAACTAACTAACTAACTAACTAACTAACTAACTAACTAACTAACTAACTAACTAACTAACTAACTAACTAACTAACTAACTAACTAACTAACTAACTAACTAACTAACTAACTAACTAACTAACTAACTAACTAACTAACTAACTAACTAACTAACTAACTACTAACTAACTAACTAACTAACTAACTAACTAACTACCTAACTAACTAACTAACTAATTAACTAACTAATGCATTTAATTTAATAATTTAATGGTATAACAAACCTCCCAAGTTATTTGCAAGATTCTCCTCAACATGTTCTATATTAGAATGAACACATTCGCCCTATTTTATATAGTTGAGCCCGTAATCCTGTGGGTCCAGTAGAAGCAGACTTATTTACTCTGATTTCGGACATACATCCTTTTGTTCTTCTCTCGTGTGGATCAACGCATGATATCTTTGTGATCCTATGGGAATCCAAATTGACGCGTAGAGTTCTATTTTACAAGCTGGTAATTTTACAACAGTTTTCCATTCGTCAAGTTAAAAAAAAAACAAAAATGTTAACTGACAGTTAGATATCCTTCCACATCAGATAAACCAAACCCACATTTTTTTCTTCAACAACTAACAATAGTCGGCTGTGGCAGCAGAGACAACAACATTTAATGATTTCCACAAACAAAACTACAACAATAACAACATAACACAATTACATACAAAAACACCACAAACAACAAACAGTAAACTGAAAAAAAACGTATAAAATTAAACAACAAAAAAGGTAAATCCCATAGTGCTGCAATGACTATCTAGCGTATTTTTGCTCTTCCGTTAACCTGTGCTAATTTTGTGGTTAAATGGGTCTAACTTAACTACAGGGTCTTTGAAAGAATTCCGAAAAAAATGTTCTTTTTTTGCAATTTTATTGTTGTATTATAATTTTAAGCAGCCATTATTAAACATTTCACATACACAACGGGTGCTCGAACACATACATACAGCTGTGATGGGCAACATTCCTACTCTTATATTTTCAAACTAGTTCAAAGCACAAAATACATTTTAATAAGTTGAAAAGCCCAAAATTTTTCTAAGCTACTGCAAAAATGCCCATAACTGTTTTAAATTTATACTAATAGTCATTTTTATTCAACTGACGAAGGTCGTCTGTTTTGTGGTCCTTATTTCGTTGTATTTTTATGGAAATTGTATGTAAAAAGCAAGAAAAATAACAAAAAAACGAAAAAAGGAAATAACTGTTTACATTTAATACTAGGTACTCTGTTGCTTAGACATGTTTGTAATTGTGAACGGGCCTTACGTTTTATGGCAGGTGCAAATGTAGAGTGCGTGTGCTATATCTAGCTCTATGTATCAATTTTGTAGAATGTCTCAGCTGCTGTATCCTTTACTGTTAAATTTAAGATATTTTTACCCATAACAGCCGGGAGCTTTTAAAGGGGACGAACTAATATTTTAACAACTACAACAAAATAAACAAAAAGGTGTTCATTTTTGTATTTGTTTTGGAAAAGTTGTTATAATTTCCACCATTTTATTGTTTTCTTAAACTATTAAAAGGTATGAATTTAATCTCTGGTCCAGACTAGACTATAGACTAGACTATAGACTAGACTATAGACTAGACTATAGACTAGACTATAGACTAGACTATAGACTAGACTATAGACTAGACTATAGACTAGACTATAGACTAGACTATAGACTAGACTATAGACTAGACTAGACTAGACTATAGACTAGACTATAGACTAAACTATAGACTAGACTATAGACTAGACTATAGAACTAGACTATAGACTGGACTATAGACTAGACTATAGACTAGACTATAACTAGACTAGAGACTAGACTATAGACTAGACTATAGACTAGACTATAGACTGACGATAGACTAGACTATAGACTAGACTATAGACTAGACTATAGACTAACTATAGACTAGACTATAGACTAGACTATAGACTAGACTATAGACTAGACTATAGACTAAGACTATAGACTAGACTATAGACTAGACTATAGACTAGACTATAGACTAGACTATAGACTAGACTATAACTATACTAGGACTAGACTAGACTATAGACTAGACTATAGACTAGACTATAGACTAGACTATAGACCTAGACTATAGACTGACTATAGACTAGACTATAGACTAGACTATAGACTAGACTATAGACTAGACTATAGACTAGTACTAATAGACTAGACTATAGACTAGACTATAGACTAGACTATAGACTAGACTATAGACTAGACTAATAGACTAGACTAATAGACTAACTATGACTAGACTATAGACTAGACTATAGACTAGACTATAGACTAGACTATAGACTAGACTATAGACTAGACTATAGACTAGACTATAGACTAGACTATAGACTAGACTTAGACTAGACTAGAGACTAGACTATAGACTAGACTAGACTAGACTATAGACTAGACTATAGACTAGACTATAGACTAGACTATAGACTAGACTATAGACTAGACTAGACTAGACTAGACTATAGACTAGACTATAGACTAGACTATAGACTAGACTATAGACTAGACTATAGACTAGACTATAGACTAGACTATAGACTAGACTATAGACTAGACTATAGACTAGACTATAGACTAGACTATAGACTAGACTATAGACTAGACTATAGACTAGACTATAGACTAGACTATAGACTAGACTATAGACTAGACTATAGACTAGACTATAGACTAGACTATAGACTAGACTATCAGACTAGACTATAGACTAGACTATAGACTAGACTATAGACTAGACTATAGACTAGACTATAGACTAGACTATAGACTAGACTATAGACTAGACTATAGACTAGACTATAGACTAGACTATAGACTAGACTATAGACTAGACTATAGACTAGACTATACTAGACTATAGACTAGACTATAGACTAGACTATAGACTAGACTATAGACTAGACTATAGACTAGACTATAGACTAGACTATAGACTAGACTATAGACTAGACTATAGACTAGACTATAGACTAGACTATAGACTAGACTATAGACTAGACTATAGACTAGACTATAGACTAGACTATAGACTAGACTATAGACTAGACTATAGACTAGACTATAGACTAGACTATAGACTAGACTATGACTAGACTATAGACTAGACTATAGACTAGACTATAGACTAGACTATAGACTAGACTATAGACTAGACTATAGACTAGACTATAGACTAGACTATAGACTAGACTATAGACTAGACTATAGACTAGACTATAGACTAGACTATAGACTAGACTATAGACTAGACTATAGACTAGACTATAGACTAGACTATAGACTAGACTATAGACTAGACTATAGACTAGACTATAGACTAGACTATAGACTAGACTATAGACTAGACTAAGACTAGACTATAGACTAGACTATACTAGAATAGACTAGACTATAGACTAGACTATAGACTAGACTATAGACTAGACTATAGACTAGACTATAGACTAGACTATAGACTAGACTATAGACTAGACTATGACTAGACTATAGACTAGACTATAGAATAGACTATAGAATAGACTATAGACTAGACTATAGACTAGACTATAGACTAGACTATAGACTATAGACTAGACTATAGACTAGACTATAGACTAGACTATAGACTAGACTATAGACTAGACTATAGACTAGACTATAGACTAGACTATAGACTAGACTATAGACTAGACTATAGACTAGACTATAGACTAGACTATAGACTAGACTATAGACTAGACTATAGACTAGACTATAGACTAGACTATAGACTAGACTATAGACTAGACTATAGACTAGACTATAGACTAGACTATAGACTAGACTATAGACTAGACTATAGACTAGACTATAGACTAGACTATAGACTAGACTATAGACTAGACTATAGACTAGACTATAGACTAGACTATAGACTAGACTATAGACTAGACTATAGACTAGACTATAGACTAGACTATAGACTAGACTATAGACTAGACTATAGACTAGACTATAGACTAGACTATAGACTAGACTATAGACTAGACTATAGACTAGACTATAGACTAGACTATAGACTAGACTATAGACTAGACTATAGACTAGACTATAGACTAGACTATAGACTAGACTATAGACTAGACTATAGACTAGACTATAGACTAGACTATAGACTAGACTATAGACTAGACTATAGACTAGACTATAGACTAGACTATAGACTAGACTATAGACTATACTATAGACTAGACTATAGACTAGACTATAGACTAGACTATAGACTACTATGACTAGACTATAGACTACTATAGACTAGACTATAGACTAGACTATAGACTAGACTATAGACTAGACTATAGACTAGACTATAGACTAGACTATAGACTAGACTATAGACTAGACTATAGACTAGACTATAGACTAGATATAGACTAGACTATAGACTAGACTATAGACTAGACTATAGACTAGACTATAGACTAGACTATAGACTAGACTATAGACTAGACTATAGACTAGACTATAGACTAGACTATAGACTAGACTATAGACTAGACTATAGACTAGACTATAGACTAGACTATAGACTAGACTATAGACTAGACTATAGACTAGACTATAGACTAGACTATAGACTAGACTATAGACTAGACTATAGACTAGACTATAGACTAGACTATAGACTAGACTATAGACTATACTATAGACTAGACTATAGACTAGACTATAGACTAGACTATAGACTAGACTATAGACTAGACTATACTAGACTATAGACTAGACTATAGACTATAGACTATACTATAGACTGACTAAGACTAGACTAGACTAGACTATAGACTAGACTATAGACTAGGCTAATAGCTAGACCTAACTAGACTAGACTATAGACTCGACTATAGACTAGACTATAGACTAGACTATAGACTAGACTATAGACTAGACTATAGACATAGACTATAGACATAGACTATAGACTAGACTATAGACTAGACTATAGACTAGACTATAGACTAGACTATAGACTAGACTATAGACTAGACTATTGACTAGACTATAGACTAGACTATAGACTAGACTTTAGACTAGACTTTAGACTAGACTTTAGACTAGACTATAGACTACTGACTATACGGGAGACTACACTACAAACTAGGCTATAGACTAGACTACAGACCAGGTTATAACAAGACTGTTGTCGATATTATACACTGGACTGTAGTCAAACTCATTGACTATAATTTTATGAGTCCTTCCTGTAAGTATAATTTATTCGATTTGCTAGAATGTCGAATAATTTTTATTTCTCTCTGACACTCTCAATAACATTATGCTGAATAATTATTTACTTTCCTCTTCCAACTACCGAATTTTTTTTTACAGAATTATATCAACATTTTGCCTTTTCTGAATTAATTAATAATTTTTTCTGGTTTTTATTATGGCTTTTATTAACATTTACATATTTTATATAACCGAGTGTTGTATAGCTGTATGTAACATAAGTTTAAGCAAAAAGTTTTATAGTTTCTAGATGCTGATTCTTTAGTTTTGTTTTTTCTTTTTCGTTTTTCTGCTCTTGTGTTCACTTTGAC